>NW_026060955.1:0-46510 GCF_929443795.1 Astur gentilis | reverse complement strand
CCCAAAGCTGTTGTGCCTGTGGATAGGCTGCAGAGGGATAGTGAAAAACTGCATTAGTTTTCAGGGCTGGCACCTTCCCTGTGGGAGAAGGAGCCGTAAGTTTGCCTTTCAGAAAAAAGCTTCTGCCGAGAGCGAGCACCGTGGACATGCTGAGTCTCTGGGAAAGCAGAGATCCCCAAAGCTGTTGTGCCTGTGGATAGGCTGCAGAGGATAGTGAAAAACTGCATTAGTTTTCAGGGCTGGCACCTTCCCTGTGGGAGAAGGAGCCGTAAGTTTGCCTTTTCAGAAAAAAGCTTCTGCCGAGAGCGAGCACCGTGACATGCTGAGTCTCTGGGAAAGCAGAGATCCCAAAAGCTGTTGTGCCTGTGGATAGGCTGCAGAGGGATAGTGAAAAACTGCATTAGTTTTCAGGGCTGGCACCTTCCCTGTGGGAGAAGGAGCCGTAAGTTTGCCTTTTCAGAAAAAAGCTTCTGCCGAGAGCGAGCACCGTGACATGCTGAGTCTCTGGGAAAGCAGAGATCCCAAAAGCTGTTGTGCCTGTGGATAGGCTGCAGAGGGATAGTGAAAAACTGCATTAGTTTTCAGGGCTGGCACCTTCCCTGAGGGAGAAGGAGCCGAAAGTTTGCCTTTTCAGAAAAAGGCTCTGGCGAGAGTGAGCACCGTGACATGCTGAGTCTCTGGGAAAGCAGAGATCCCCAAAGCTGTTGTGCCTGTGGATAGGCTGCAGAGGGATAGTGAAAAACTGCATTAGTTTTCAGGGCTGGCACCTTCCCTGTGGGAGAAGGAGCCGTAAGTTTGCCTTTTCAGAAAAAAGCTTCTGCCGAGAGCGAGCACCGTGACATGCTGAGTCTCTGGGAAAGCAGAGATCCCAAAAGCTGTTGTGCCTGTGGATAGGCTGCAGAGGGATAGTGAAAAACTGCATTAGTTTTCAGGGCTGGCACCTTCCCTGTGGGAGAAGAGCAGTAAGTTTGCCTTTTCAGAAAAAAGCTTCTGCCGAGAGCGAGCACCGTGACATGCTGAGTCTCTGGAAAGCAGAGATCCCAAAAGCTGTTGTGCCTGTGGATAGGCTGCAGAGGGATAGTGAATACCAGCAAGATCTTTCAGGGCTGGCACCTTCCCTGTGGGAGAAGGAGCAGTAAGTTTGCCTTTTCAGAAAAAGCTTCTGCCGAGAGCGAGCACCGTGACATGCTGAGTCTCTGGGAAAGCAGAGATCCCCAAAGCTGTTGTGCCTGTGGATAGGCTGCAGAGGGATAGTGAAAAACTGCATTAGTTTTCAGGGCTGGCACCTTCCCTGTGGGAGAAGGAGCCGTAAGTTTGCCTTTTCAGAAAAAAAGCTTCTGCCGAGAGCGAGCACCGTGACATGCTGAGTCTCTGGGAAAGCAGAGATCCCCAAAGCTGTTGTGCCTGTGGATAGGCTGCAGAGGGATAGTGAAAAACTGCATTAGTTTTCAGGGCTGGCACCTTCCCTGTGGGAGAAGGAGCCGTAAGTTTGCCTTTTCAGAAAAAAGCTTCTGCCGAGAGCGAGCACCGTGACATGCTGAGTCTCTGGGAAAGCAGAGATCCCCAAAGCTGTTGTGCCTGTGGATAGGCTGCAGAGGGATAGTGAAAAACTGCATTAGTTTTCAGGGCTGGCACCTTCCCTGTGGGAGAAGGAGCAGTAAGTTTGCCTTTTCAGAAAAAAAGCTTCTGCCGAGAGCGAGCACCGTGACATGCTGAGTCTCTGGGAAAGCAGAGATCCCAAAGCTGTTGTGCCTGTGGATAGGCTGCAGAGGGATAGTGAAAAACTGCATTAGTTTTCAGGGCTGGCACCTTCCCTGTGGGAGAAGGAGCAGTAAGTTTGCCTTTTCAGAAAAAAAGCTTCTGCCGAGAGCGAGCACCGTGACATGCTGAGTCTCTGGGAAAGCAGAGATCCCAAAAGCTGTTGTGCCTGTGGATAGGCTGCAGAGGGATAGTGAAAAACTGCATTAGTTTTCAGGGCTGGCACCTTCCCTGAGGGAGAAGGAGCCGAAAGTTTGCCTTTTCAGAAAAAGGCTCTGGCGAGAGTGAGCACCGTGACATGCTGAGTCTCTGGGAAAGCAGAGATCCCAAAAGCTGTTGTGCCTGTGGATAGGCTGCAGAGGGATAGTGAAAAACTGCATTAGTTTTCAGGGCTGGCACCTTCCCTGTGGGAGAAGGAGCCGTAAGTTTGCCTTTTCAGAAAAAAGCTTCTGCCGAGAGCGAGCACCGTGACATGCTGAGTCTCTGGGAAAGCAGAGATCCCCAAAAGCTGTTGTGCCTGTGGATAGGCTGCAGAGGGATAGTGAAAAACTGCATTAGTTTTCAGGGCTGGCACCTTCCCTGTGGGGAAGGAGCAGTAAGTTTGCCTTTTCAGAAAAAAGCTTCTGCCGAGAGCGAGCACCGTGACATGCTGAGTCTCTGGGAAAGCAGAGATCCCAAAAGCTGTTGTGCCTGTGGATAGGCTGCAGAGGGATAGTGAATACCAGCAAGATCTTTCAGGGCTGGCACCTTCCCTGTGGGAGAAGGAGCAGTAAGTTTGCCTTTCAGAAAAAAGCTTCTGCCGAGAGCGAGCACCGTGACATGCTGAGTCTCTGGGAAAGCAGAGATCCCCAAAGCTGTTGTGCCTGTGGATAGGCTGCAGAGGGATAGTGAAAAACTGCATTAGTTTTCAGGGCTGGCACCTTCCCTGTGGGAGAAGGAGCCGTAAGTTTGCCTTTTCAGAAAAAAGCTTCTGCCGAGAGCGAGCACCGTGACATGCTGAGTCTCTGGGAAAGCAGAGATCCCAAAAGCTGTTGTGCCTGTGGATAGGCTGCAGAGGGATAGTGAAAAACTGCATTAGTTTTCAGGGCTGGCACCTTCCCTGTGGGAGAAGGAGCAGTAAGTTTGCCTTTTCAGAAAAAAGCTTCTGCCGAGAGCGAGCACCGTGACATGCTGAGTCTCTGGGAAAGCAGAGATCCCAAAAGCTGTTGTGCCTGTGGATAGGCTGCAGAGGGATAGTGAATACCAGCAAGATCTTTCAGGGCTGGCACCTTCCCTGTGGGAGAAGGAGCCGTAAGTTTGCCTTTTCAGAAAAAAGCTTCTGCCGAGAGCGAGCACCGTGACATGCTGAGTCTCTGGGAAAGCAGAGATCCCCAAAGCTGTTGTGCCTGTGGATAGGCTGCAGAGGGATAGTGAAAAACTGCATTAGTTTTCAGGGCTGGCACCTTCCCTGTGGGAGAAGGAGCCGTAAGTTTGCCTTTTCAGAAAAAAGCTTCTGCCGAGAGCGAGCACCGTGACATGCTGAGTCTCTGGGAAAGCAGAGATCCCAAAAGCTGTTGTGCCTGTGGATAGGCTGCAGAGGGATAGTGAATACCAGCAAGATCTTTCAGGGCTGGCACCTTCCCTGTGGGAGAAGGAGCCGTAAGTTTGCCTTTTCAGAAAAAAGCTTCTGCCGAGAGCGAGCACCGTGACATGCTGAGTCTCTGGGAAAGCAGAGATCCCAAAAGCTGTTGTGCCTGTGGATAGGCTGCAGAGGGATAGTGAAAAACTGCATTAGTTTTCAGGGCTGGCACCTTCCCTGTGGGAGAAGGAGCCATAAGTTTGCCTTTTCAGAAAAAAGCTTCTGCCGAGAGCGAGCACCGTGACATGCTGAGTCTCTGGGAAAGCAGAGATCCCCAAAGCTGTTGTGCCTGTGGATAGGCTGCAGAGGGATAGTGAAAAACTGCATTAGTTTTCAGGGCTGGCACCTTCCCTGAGGGAGAAGGAGCCGAAAGTTTGCCTTTTCAGAAAAAGGCTCTGGCGAGAGTGAGCACCGTGACATGCTGAGTCTCTGGGAAAGCAGAGATCCCCAAAGCTGTTGTGCCTGTGGATAGGCTGCAGAGGGATAGTGAAAAACTGCATTAGTTTTCAGGGCTGGCACCTTCCCTGTGGGAGAAGGAGCCGTAAGTTTGCCTTTTCAGAAAAAAGCTTCTGCCGAGAGCGAGCACCGTGACATGCTGAGTCTCTGGGAAAGCAGAGATCCCAAAAGCTGTTGTGCCTGTGGATAGGCTGCAGAGGGATAGTGAAAAACTGCATTAGTTTTCAGGGCTGGCACCTTCCCTGTGGGAGAAGGAGCAGTAAGTTTGCCTTTTCAGAAAAAAGCTTCTGCCGAGAGCGAGCACCGTGACATGCTGAGTCTCTGGGAAAGCAGAGATCCCGAAAGCTGTTGTGCCTGTGGATAGGCTGCAGAGGGATAGTGAATACCAGCAAGATCTTTCAGGGCTGGCACCTTCCCTGTGGGAGAAGGAGCCGTAAGTTTGCCTTTTCAGAAAAAAGCTTCTGCCGAGAGCGAGCACCGTGACATGCTGAGTCTCTGGGAAAGCAGAGATCCCCAAAGCTGTTGTGCCTGTGGATAGGCTGCAGAGGGATAGTGAAAAACTGCATTAGTTTTCAGGGCTGGCACCTTCCCTGTGGGAGAAGGAGCCGTAAGTTTGCCTTTTCAGAAAAAAGCTTCTGCCGAGAGCGAGCACCGTGACATGCTGAGTCTCTGGGAAAGCAGAGATCCCAAAAGCTGTTGTGCCTGTGGATAGGCTGCAGAGGGATAGTGAATACCAGCAAGATCTTTCAGGGCTGGCACCTTCCTTGTGGGAGAAGGAGCCGTAAGTTTGCCTTTTCAGAAAAAGGCTCTAGCGAGAGTGAGCACCGTGACATGCTGAGTCTCTGGGAAAGCAGAGATCCCCAAAGCTGTTGTGCCTGTGGATAGGCTGCAGAGGGATAGTGAAAAACTGCATTAGTTTTCAGGGCTGGCACCTTCCCTGTGGGAGAAGGAGCCGTAAGTTTGCCTTTTCAGAAAAAAGCTTCTGCCGAGAGCGAGCACCGTGACATGCTGAGTCTCTGGGAAAGCAGAGATCCCAAAAGCTGTTGTGCCTGTGGATAGGCTGCAGAGGGATAGTGAAAAACTGCATTAGTTTTCAGGGCTGGCACCTTCCCTGTGGGAGAAGGAGCAGTAAGTTTGCCTTTTCAGAAAAAAGCTTCTGCCGAGAGCGAGCACCGTGACATGCTGAGTCTCTGGGAAAGCAGAGATCCCAAAAGCTGTTGTGCCTGTGGATAGGCTGCAGAGGGATAGTGAATACCAGCAAGATCTTTCAGGGCTGGCACCTTCCTTGTGGGAGAAGGAGCCGTAAGTTTGCCTTTTCAGAAAAAGGCTCTAGCGAGAGTGAGCACTGTGACATGCTGAGTCTCTGGGAAAGCAGAGATCCCCAAAGCTGTTGTGCCTGTGTATAGGCTGCAGAGGGATAGTGAAGACCAGCAAGATCTTTCAGGGCTGGCACCTTCCCTGTGGGACAAGGAGCCGTAAGTTTGCCTTTTCAGAAAAAAGCTTCTGCCGAGAGCGAGCACCGTGACATGCTGAGTCTCTGGGAAAGCAGAGATCCCCAAAGCTGTTGTGCCTGTGGATAGGCTGCAGAGGGATAGTGAAAAACTGCATTAGTTTTCAGGGCTGGCACCTTCCCTGTGGGAGAAGGAGCCGTAAGTTTGCCTTTTCAGAAAAAAGCTTCTGCCGAGAGCGAGCACCGTGACATGCTGAGTCTCTGGGAAAGCAGAGATCCCAAAAGCTGTTGTGCCTGTGGATAGGCTGCAGAGGGATAGTGAAAAACTGCATTAGTTTTCAGGGCTGGCACCTTCCCTGTGGGAGAAGGAGCCGTAAGTTTGCCTTTTCAGAAAAAAGCTTCTGCCGAGAGCGAGCACCGTGACATGCTGAGTCTCTGGGAAAGCAGAGATCCCCAAAGCTGTTGTGCCTGTGGATAGGCTGCAGAGGGATAGTGAAAAACTGCATTAGTTTTCAGGGCTGGCACCTTCCCTGTGGGAGAAGGAGCCGTATGTTTGCCTTTTCAGAAAAAAAGCTTCTGCCGAGAGCGAGCACCGTGACATGCTGAGTCTCTGGGAAAGCAGAGATCCCCAAAGCTGTTGTGCCTGTGGATAGGCTGCAGAGGGATAGTGAAAAACTGCATTAGTTTTCAGGGCTGGCACCTTCCCTGTGGGAGAAGGAGCCGTAAGTTTGCCTTTTCAGAAAAAAGCTTCTGCCGAGAGCGAGCACCGTGACATGCTGAGTCTCTGGGAAAGCAGAGATCCCAAAAGCTGTTGTGCCTGTGGATAGGCTGCAGAGGGATAGTGAAAAACTGCATTAGTTTTCAGGGCTGGCACCTTCCCTGTGGGAGAAGGAGCCGTAAGTTTGCCTTTTCAGAAAAAAGCTTCTGCCGAGAGCGAGCACCGTGACATGCTGAGTCTCTGGGAAAGCAGAGATCCCAAAAGCTGTTGTGCCTGTGGATAGGCTGCAGAGGGATAGTGAAAAACTGCATTAGTTTTCAGGGCTGGCACCTTCCCTGTGGGAGAAGGAGCCGTAAGTTTGCCTTTTCAGAAAAAAGCTTCTGCCGAGAGCGAGCACCGTGACATGCTGAGTCTCTGGGAAAGCAGAGATCCCAAAAGCTGTTGTGCCTGTGGATAGGCTGCAGAGGGATAGTGAAAAACTGCATTAGTTTTCAGGGCTGGCACCTTCCCTGAGGGAGAAGGAGCCGAAAGTTTGCCTTTTCAGAAAAAGGCTCTGGCGAGAGTGAGCACCGTGACATGCTGAGTCTCTGGGAAAGCAGAGATCCCCAAAGCTGTTGTGCCTGTGGATAGGCTGCAGAGGGATAGTGAAAAACTGCATTAGTTTTCAGGGCTGGCACCTTCCCTGTGGGAGAAGGAGCCGTAAGTTTGCCTTTTCAGAAAAAAGCTTCTGCCGAGAGCGAGCACCGTGACATGCTGAGTCTCTGGGAAAGCAGAGATCCCAAAAGCTGTTGTGCCTGTGGATAGGCTGCAGAGGGATAGTGAAAAACTGCATTAGTTTTCAGGGCTGGCACCTTCCCTGTGGGAGAAGGAGCAGTAAGTTTGCCTTTTCAGAAAAAAGCTTCTGCCGAGAGCGAGCACCGTGACATGCTGAGTCTCTGGGAAAGCAGAGATCCCAAAAGCTGTTGTGCCTGTGGATAGGCTGCAGAGGGATAGTGAATACCAGCAAGATCTTTCAGGGCTGGCACCTTCCCTGTGGGAGAAGGAGCAGTAAGTTTGCCTTTTCAGAAAAAAGCTTCTGCCGAGAGCGAGCACCGTGACATGCTGAGTCTCTGGGAAAGCAGAGATCCCCAAAGCTGTTGTGCCTGTGGATAGGCTGCAGAGGGATAGTGAAAAACTGCATTAGTTTTCAGGGCTGGCACCTTCCCTGTGGGAGAAGGAGCCGTAAGTTTGCCTTTTCAGAAAAAAAGCTTCTGCCGAGAGCGAGCACCGTGACATGCTGAGTCTCTGGGAAAGCAGAGATCCCCAAAGCTGTTGTGCCTGTGGATAGGCTGCAGAGGGATAGTGAAAAACTGCATTAGTTTTCAGGGCTGGCACCTTCCCTGTGGGAGAAGGAGCCGTAAGTTTGCCTTTTCAGAAAAAAGCTTCTGCCGAGAGCGAGCACCGTGACATGCTGAGTCTCTGGGAAAGCAGAGATCCCAAAAGCTGTTGTGCCTGTGGATAGGCTGCAGAGGGATAGTGAAAAACTGCATTAGTTTTCAGGGCTGGCACCTTCCCTGTGGGAGAAGGAGCAGTAAGTTTGCCTTTTCAGAAAAAAGCTTCTGCCGAGAGCGAGCACCGTGACATGCTGAGTCTCTGGGAAAGCAGAGATCCCCAAAGCTGTTGTGCCTGTGGATAGGCTGCAGAGGGATAGTGAAAAACTGCATTAGTTTTCAGGGCTGGCACCTTCCCTGTGGGAGAAGGAGCAGTAAGTTTGCCTTTTCAGAAAAAAGCTTCTGCCGAGAGCGAGCACCGTGACATGCTGAGTCTCTGGGAAAGCAGAGATCCCAAAAGCTGTTGTGCCTGTGGATAGGCTGCAGAGGGATAGTGAAAAACTGCATTAGTTTTCAGGGCTGGCACCTTCCCTGAGGGAGAAGGAGCCGAAAGTTTGCCTTTTCAGAAAAAGGCTCTGGCGAGAGTGAGCACCGTGACATGCTGAGTCTCTGGGAAAGCAGAGATCCCAAAAGCTGTTGTGCCTGTGGATAGGCTGCAGAGGGATAGTGAAAAACTGCATTAGTTTTCAGGGCTGGCACCTTCCCTGTGGGAGAAGGAGCCGTAAGTTTGCCTTTTCAGAAAAAAGCTTCTGCCGAGAGCGAGCACCGTGACATGCTGAGTCTCTGGGAAAGCAGAGATCCCAAAAGCTGTTGTGCCTGTGGATAGGCTGCAGAGGGATAGTGAAAAACTGCATTAGTTTTCAGGGCTGGCACCTTCCCTGTGGGAGAAGGAGCAGTAAGTTTGCCTTTTCAGAAAAAAGCTTCTGCCGAGAGCGAGCACCGTGACATGCTGAGTCTCTGGGAAAGCAGAGATCCCAAAAGCTGTTGTGCCTGTGGATAGGCTGCAGAGGGATAGTGAATACCAGCAAGATCTTTCAGGGCTGGCACCTTCCCTGTGGGAGAAGGAGCAGTAAGTTTGCCTTTACAGAAAAAAGCTTCTGCCGAGAGCGAGCACCGAGACATGCTGAGTCTCTGGGAAAGCAGAGATCCCCAAAGCTGTTGTGCCTGTGGATAGGCTGCAGAGGGATAGTGAAAAACTGCATTAGTTTTCAGGGCTGGCACCTTCCCTGTGGGAGAAGGAGCCGTAAGTTTGCCTTTTCAGAAAAAAGCTTCTGCCGAGAGCGAGCACCGTGACATGCTGAGTCTCTGGGAAAGCAGAGATCCCAAAAGCTGTTGTGCCTGTGGATAGGCTGCAGAGGGATAGTGAAAAACTGCATTAGTTTTCAGGGCTGGCACCTTCCCTGTGGGAGAAGGAGCAGTAAGTTTGCCTTTTCAGAAAAAAGCTTCTGCCGAGAGCGAGCACCGTGACATGCTGAGTCTCTGGGAAAGCAGAGATCCCAAAAGCTGTTGTGCCTGTGGATAGGCTGCAGAGGGATAGTGAATACCAGCAAGATCTTTCAGGGCTGGCACCTTCCCTGTGGGAGAAGGAGCCGTAAGTTTGCCTTTTCAGAAAAAAGCTTCTGCCGAGAGCGAGCACCGTGACATGCTGAGTCTCTGGGAAAGCAGAGATCCCCAAAGCTGTTGTGCCTGTGGATAGGCTGCAGAGGGATAGTGAAAAACTGCATTAGTTTTCAGGGCTGGCACCTTCCCTGTGGGAGAAGGAGCCGTAAGTTTGCCTTTTCAGAAAAAAGCTTCTGCCGAGAGCGAGCACCGTGACATGCTGAGTCTCTGGGAAAGCAGAGATCCCAAAAGCTGTTGTGCCTGTGGATAGGCTGCAGAGGGATAGTGAATACCAGCAAGATCTTTCAGGGCTGGCACCTTCCCTGTGGGAGAAGGAGCCGTAAGTTTGCCTTTTCAGAAAAAAGCTTCTGCCGAGAGCGAGCACCGTGACATGCTGAGTCTCTGGGAAAGCAGAGATCCCAAAAGCTGTTGTGCCTGTGGATAGGCTGCAGAGGGATAGTGAAAAACTGCATTAGTTTTCAGGGCTGGCACCTTCCCTGTGGGAGAAGGAGCCATAAGTTTGCCTTTTCAGAAAAAAGCTTCTGCCGAGAGCGAGCACCGTGACATGCTGAGTCTCTGGGAAAGCAGAGATCCCCAAAGCTGTTGTGCCTGTGGATAGGCTGCAGAGGGATAGTGAAAAACTGCATTAGTTTTCAGGGCTGGCACCTTCCCTGAGGGAGAAGGAGCCGAAAGTTTGCCTTTTCAGAAAAAGGCTCTGGCGAGAGTGAGCACCGTGACATGCTGAGTCTCTGGGAAAGCAGAGATCCCCAAAGCTGTTGTGCCTGTGGATAGGCTGCAGAGGGATAGTGAAAAACTGCATTAGTTTTCAGGGCTGGCACCTTCCCTGTGGGAGAAGGAGCCGTAAGTTTGCCTTTTCAGAAAAAAGCTTCTGCCGAGAGCGAGCACCGTGACATGCTGAGTCTCTGGGAAAGCAGAGATCCCAAAAGCTGTTGTGCCTGTGGATAGGCTGCAGAGGGATAGTGAAAAACTGCATTAGTTTTCAGGGCTGGCACCTTCCCTGTGGGAGAAGGAGCAGTAAGTTTGCCTTTTCAGAAAAAAGCTTCTGCCGAGAGCGAGCACCGTGACATGCTGAGTCTCTGGGAAAGCAGAGATCCCGAAAGCTGTTGTGCCTGTGGATAGGCTGCAGAGGGATAGTGAATACCAGCAAGATCTTTCAGGGCTGGCACCTTCCCTGTGGGAGAAGGAGCCGTAAGTTTGCCTTTTCAGAAAAAAGCTTCTGCCGAGAGCGAGCACCGTGACATGCTGAGTCTCTGGGAAAGCAGAGATCCCCAAAGCTGTTGTGCCTGTGGATAGGCTGCAGAGGGATAGTGAAAAACTGCATTAGTTTTCAGGGCTGGCACCTTCCCTGTGGGAGAAGGAGCCGTAAGTTTGCCTTTTCAGAAAAAAGCTTCTGCCGAGAGCGAGCACCGTGACATGCTGAGTCTCTGGGAAAGCAGAGATCCCAAAAGCTGTTGTGCCTGTGGATAGGCTGCAGAGGGATAGTGAATACCAGCAAGATCTTTCAGGGCTGGCACCTTCCTTGTGGGAGAAGGAGCCGTAAGTTTGCCTTTTCAGAAAAAGGCTCTAGCGAGAGTGAGCACCGTGACATGCTGAGTCTCTGGGAAAGCAGAGATCCCCAAAGCTGTTGTGCCTGTGGATAGGCTGCAGAGGGATAGTGAAAAACTGCATTAGTTTTCAGGGCTGGCACCTTCCCTGTGGGAGAAGGAGCCGTAAGTTTGCCTTTTCAGAAAAAAGCTTCTGCCGAGAGCGAGCACCGTGACATGCTGAGTCTCTGGGAAAGCAGAGATCCCAAAAGCTGTTGTGCCTGTGGATAGGCTGCAGAGGGATAGTGAAAAACTGCATTAGTTTTCAGGGCTGGCACCTTCCCTGTGGGAGAAGGAGCAGTAAGTTTGCCTTTTCAGAAAAAAGCTTCTGCCGAGAGCGAGCACCGTGACATGCTGAGTCTCTGGGAAAGCAGAGATCCCAAAAGCTGTTGTGCCTGTGGATAGGCTGCAGAGGGATAGTGAATACCAGCAAGATCTTTCAGGGCTGGCACCTTCCTTGTGGGAGAAGGAGCCGTAAGTTTGCCTTTTCAGAAAAAGGCTCTAGCGAGAGTGAGCACTGTGACATGCTGAGTCTCTGGGAAAGCAGAGATCCCCAAAGCTGTTGTGCCTGTGTATAGGCTGCAGAGGGATAGTGAAGACCAGCAAGATCTTTCAGGGCTGGCACCTTCCCTGTGGGACAAGGAGCCGTAAGTTTGCCTTTTCAGAAAAAAGCTTCTGCCGAGAGCGAGCACCGTGACATGCTGAGTCTCTGGGAAAGCAGAGATCCCCAAAGCTGTTGTGCCTGTGGATAGGCTGCAGAGGGATAGTGAAAAACTGCATTAGTTTTCAGGGCTGGCACCTTCCCTGTGGGAGAAGGAGCCGTAAGTTTGCCTTTTCAGAAAAAAGCTTCTGCCGAGAGCGAGCACCGTGACATGCTGAGTCTCTGGGAAAGCAGAGATCCCAAAAGCTGTTGTGCCTGTGGATAGGCTGCAGAGGGATAGTGAAAAACTGCATTAGTTTTCAGGGCTGGCACCTTCCCTGTGGGAGAAGGAGCCGTAAGTTTGCCTTTTCAGAAAAAAGCTTCTGCCGAGAGCGAGCACCGTGACATGCTGAGTCTCTGGGAAAGCAGAGATCCCAAAAGCTGTTGTGCCTGTGGATAGGCTGCAGAGGGATAGTGAAAAACTGCATTAGTTTTCAGGGCTGGCACCTTCCCTGTGGGAGAAGGAGCCGTAAGTTTGCCTTTTCAGAAAAAAGCTTCTGCCGAGAGCGAGCACCGTGACATGCTGAGTCTCTGGGAAAGCAGAGATCCCAAAAGCTGTTGTGCCTGTGGATAGGCTGCAGAGGGATAGTGAATACCAGCAAGATCTTTCAGGGCTGGCACCTTCCCTGTGGGAGAAGGAGCCGTAAGTTTGCCTTTTCAGAAAAAAGCTTCTGCCGAGAGCGAGCACCGTGACATGCTGAGTCTCTGGGAAAGCAGAGATCCCCAAAGCTGTTGTGCCTGTGGATAGGCTGCAGAGGGATAGTGAAAAACTGCATTAGTTTTCAGGGCTGGCACCTTCCCTGTGGGAGAAGGAGCCGTAAGTTTGCCTTTTCAGAAAAAAGCTTCTGCCGAGAGCGAGCACCGTGACATGCTGAGTCTCTGGGAAAGCAGAGATCCCCAAAGCTGTTGTGCCTGTGGATAGGCTGCAGAGGGATAGTGAAAAACTGCATTAGTTTTCAGGGCTGGCACCTTCACAGAGGGAGAAGGAGCCGTAAGTTTGCCTTTTCAGAAAAAAGCTTCTGCCGAGAGCGAGCACCGTGACATGCTGAGTCTCTGGGAAAGCAGAGATCCCCAAAGCTGTTGTGCCTGTGGATAGGCTGCAGAGGGATAGTGAAAAACTGCATTAGTTTTCAGGGCTGGCACCTTCCCTGTGGGAGAAGGAGCCGTAAGTTTGCCTTTTCAGAAAAAAGCTTCTGCCGAGAGCGAGCACCGTGACATGCTGAGTCTCTGGGAAAGCAGAGATCCCCAAAGCTGTTGTGCCTGTGGATAGGCTGCAGAGGGATAGTGAAAAACTGCATTAGTTTTCAGGGCTGGCACCTTCCCTGTGGGAGAAGGAGCCGTAAGTTTGCCTTTTCAGAAAAAAGCTTCTGCCGAGAGCGAGCACCGTGACATGCTGAGTCTCTGGGATAGCAGAGATCCCCAGTGCTGCTGCCGCTAAAGGATCCCCAGTGCTGTTGTGCCTGTGGATAGGCTGCAGGTGGCGGTGAAGACCACAAAATCTTTCAGGCCTGGCACTTGCCTTGCAGGAGAAGGAGCCAGACGTTTGCCTTTTCAGAAAAAAGCTTCTGCCGATAACGAGCACCGTGAGATGCTGAGTCTCTGGGAAAGCAGAGATCCCAAAAGCTGTTGCGGCTAAAGATAGGCTGCAGAGGGATAGTGAATACCAGCAAGATCTTTCAGGGCTGGCACCTTCCTTGTGGGAGAAGGAGCCGTAAGTTTGCCTTTTCAGAAAAAGGCTCTGGCGAGAGTGAGCACCGTGACATGCTGAGTCTCTGGGAAAGCAGAGATCCCCAAAGCTGTTGTGCCTGTGGATAGGCTGCAGAGGGATAGTGAATACCAGCAAGATCTTTCAGGGCTGGCACCTTACCTGTGGGAGAAGGAGCAGTAAGTTTGCCTTTTCAGAAAAAAGCTTCTGCCGAGAGCGAGCACCGTGACATGCTGAGTCTCTGGGAAAGCAGAGATCCCCAAAGCTGTTGTGCCTGTGGATAGGCTGCAGAGGGATAGTGAAAAACTGCATTAGTTTTCAGGGCTGGCACCTTCCCTGTGGGAGAAGGAGCCGTAAGTTTGCCTTTTCAGAAAAAAGCTTCTGCCGAGAGCGAGCACCGTGACATGCTGAGTCTCTGGGAAAGCAGAGATCCCCAAAGCTGTTGTGCCTGTGGATAGGCTGCAGAGGGATAGTGAAAAACTGCATTAGTTTTCAGGGCTGGCACCTTCCCTGTGGGAGAAGGAGCCGTAAGTTTGCCTTTTCAGAAAAAAGCTTCTGCCGAGAGCGAGCACCGTGACATGCTGAGTCTCTGGGAAAGCAGAGATCCCCAAAGCTGTTGTGCCTGTGGATAGGCTGCAGAGGGATAGTGAAAAACTGCATTAGTTTTCAGGGCTGGCACCTTCCCTGTGGGAGAAGGAGCCGTAAGTTTGCCTTTTCAGAAAAAAGCTTCTGCCGAGAGCGAGCACCGTGACATGCTGAGACTCTGGGAAAGCAGAGATCCCCAAAGCTGTTGTGCCTGTGGATAGGCTGCAGAGGGATAGTGAAAAACTGCATTAGTTTTCAGGGCTGGCACCTTCCCTGTGGGAGAAGGAGCCGTAAGTTTGCCTTTTCAGAAAAAAGCTTCTGCCGAGAGCGAGCACCGTGACATGCTGAGTCTCTGGGAAAGCAGAGATCCCAAAAGCTGTTGTGCCTGTGGATAGGCTGCAGAGGGATAGTGAAAAACTGCATTAGTTTTCAGGGCTGGCACCTTCCCTGAGGGAGAAGGAGCCGTAAGTTTGCCTTTTCAGAAAAAAGCTTCTGCCGAGAGCGAGCACCGTGACATGCTGAGTCTCTGGGAAAGCAGAGATCCCCAAAGCTGTTGTGCCTGTGGATAGGCTGCAGAGGGATAGTGAAAAACTGCATTAGTTTTCAGGGCTGGCACCTTCCCTGTGGGAGAAGGAGCCGTAAGTTTGCCTTTTCAGAAAAAAGCTTCTGCCGAGAGCGAGCACCGTGACATGCTGAGTCTCTGGGAAAGCAGAGATCCCAAAGCTGTTGTGCCTGTGGATAGGCTGCAGAGGGATAGTGAAAAACTGCATTAGTTTTCAGGGCTGGCACCTTCCCTGTGGGAGAAGGAGCCGTAAGTTTGCCTTTTCAGAAAAAAGCTTCTGCCGAGAGCGAGCACCGTGACATGCTGAGTCTCTGGGAAAGCAGAGATCCCAAAAGCTGTTGTGCCTGTGGATAGGCTGCAGAGGGATAGTGAAAAACTGCATTAGTTTTCAGGGCTGGCACCTTCCCTGTGGGAGAAGGAGCCGTAAGTTTGCCTTTTCAGAAAAAAGCTTCTGCCGAGAGCGAGCACCGTGACATGCTGAGTCTCTGGGAAAGCAGAGATCCCAAAAGCTGTTGTGCCTGTGGATAGGCTGCAGAGGGATAGTGAAAAACTGCATTAGTTTTCAGGGCTGGCACCTTCCCTGTGGGAGAAGGAGCCGTAAGTTTGCCTTTTCAGAAAAAAGCTTCTGCCGAGAGCGAGCACCGTGACATGCTGAGTCTCTGGGATAGCAGAGATCCCCAGTGCTGCTGCCGCTAAAGGATCCCCAGTGCTGTTGTGCCTGTGGATAGGCTGCAGGTGGCGGTGAAGACCACAAAATCTTTCAGGCCTGGCACTTGCCTTGCAGGAGAAGGAGCCAGACGTTTGCCTTTTCAGAAAAAAGCTTCTGCCGATAACGAGCACCGTGAGATGCTGAGTCTCTGGGAAAGCAGAGATCCCAAAAGCTGTTGCGGCTAAAGATAGGCTGCAGAGGGATAGTGAATACCAGCAAGATCTTTCAGGGCTGGCACCTTCCTTGTGGGAGAAGGAGCCGTAAGTTTGCCTTTTCAGAAAAAGGCTCTGGCGAGAGTGAGCACCGTGACATGCTGAGTCTCTGGGAAAGCAGAGATCCCCAAAGCTGTTGTGCCTGTGGATAGGCTGCAGAGGGATAGTGAATACCAGCAAAATCTTTCAGGGCTGGCACCTTACCTGTGGGAGAAGGAGCCGAAAGTTTTCTTTTTCAGAAAAAAGCTTCTGCCGAGAGCGAGCACCGTGACATGCTGAGTCTCTGGGAAAGCAGAGATCCCCAAAGCTGTTGTGCCTGTGGATAGGCTGCAGAGGGATAGTGAAAAACTGCATTAGTTTTCAGGGCTGGCACCTTCCCTGTGGGAGAAGGAGCCGTAAGTTTGCCTTTTCAGAAAAAAGCTTCTGCCGAGAGCGAGCACCGTGACATGCTGAGTCTCTGGGAAAGCAGAGATCCCCAAAGCTGTTGTGCCTGTGGATAGGCTGCAGAGGGATAGTGAAAAACTGCATTAGTTTTCAGGGCTGGCACCTTCCCTGTGGGAGAAGGAGCCGTAAGTTTGCCTTTTCAGAAAAAAGCTTCTGCCGAGAGCGAGCACCGTGACATGCTGAGACTCTGGGAAAGCAGAGATCCCCAAAGCTGTTGTGCCTGTGGATAGGCTGCAGAGGGATAGTGAAAAACTGCATTAGTTTTCAGGGCTGGCACCTTCCCTGTGGGAGAAGGAGCCGTAAGTTTGCCTTTTCAGAAAAAAGCTTCTGCCGAGAGCGAGCACCGTGACATGCTGAGTCTCTGGGAAAGCAGAGATCCCCAAAGCTGTTGTGCCTGTGGATAGGCTGCAGAGGGATAGTGAAAAACTGCATTAGTTTTCAGGGCTGGCACCTTCCCTGTGGGAGAAGGAGCCGTAAGTTTGCCTTTTCAGAAAAAAGCTTCTGCCGAGAGCGAGCACCGTGACATGCTGAGTCTCTGGGAAAGCAGAGATCCCAAAAGCTGTTGTGCCTGTGGATAGGCTGCAGAGGGATAGTGAAAAACTGCATTAGTTTTCAGGGCTGGCACCTTCCCTGTGGGAGAAGCAGCCGTAAGTTTGCCTTTTCAGAAAAAAGCTTCTGCCGAGAGCGAGCACCGTGACATGCTGAGTCTCTGGGAAAGCAGAGATCCCCAAAGCTGTTGTGCCTGTGGATAGGCTGCAGAGGGATAGTGAAAAACTGCATTAGTTTTCAGGGCTGGCACTTTCCCTGTGGGAGAAGGAGCCGTAAGTTTGCCTTTTCAGAAAAAAGCTTCTGCCGAGAGCGAGCACCGTGACATGCTGAGTCTCTGGGAAAGCAGAGATCCCCAAAGCTGTTGTGCCTGTGGATAGGCTGCAGAGGGATAGTGAAAAACTGCATTAGTTTTCAGGGCTGGCACCTTCCCTGTGGGAGAAGGAGCCGTAAGTTTGCCTTTTCAGAAAAAAGCTTCTGCCGAGAGCGAGCACCGTGACATGCTGAGTCTCTGGGAAAGCAGAGATCCCCAAAGCTGTTGTGCCTGTGGATAGGCTGCAGAGGGATAGTGAAAAACTGCATTAGTTTTCAGGGCTGGCACCTTCCCTGTGGGAGAAGGAGCCGTAAGTTTGCCTTTTCAGAAAAAAGCTTCTGCCGAGAGCGAGCACCGTGACATGCTGAGTCTCTGGGAAAGCAGAGATCCCCAAAGCTGTTGTGCCTGTGGATAGGCTGCAGAGGGATAGTGAAAAACTGCATTAGTTTTCAGGGCTGGCACCTTCCCTGTGGGAGAAGGAGCCGTAAGTTTGCCTTTTCAGAAAAAAGCTTCTGCCGAGAGCGAGCACCGTGACATGCTGAGTCTCTGGGAAAGCAGAGATCCCAAAAGCTGTTGTGCCTGTGGATAGGCTGCAGAGGGATAGTGAAAAACTGCATTAGTTTTCAGGGCTGGCACCTTCCCTGTGGGAGAAGGAGCCGTAAGTTTGCCTTTTCAGAAAAAAGCTTCTGCCGAGAGCGAGCACCGTGACATGCTGAGTCTCTGGGAAAGCAGAGATCCCCAAAGCTGTTGTGCCTGTGGATAGGCTGCAGAGGGATAGTGAAAAACTGCATTAGTTTTCAGGGCTGGCACCTTCCCTGTGGGAGAAGGAGCCGTAAGTTTGCCTTTTCAGAAAAAAAGCTTCTGCCGAGAGCGAGCACCGTGACATGCTGAGTCTCTGGGAAAGCAGAGATCCCCAAAGCTGTTGTGCCTGTGGATAGGCTGCAGAGGGATAGTGAAAAACTGCATTAGTTTTCAGGGCTGGCACCTTCCCTGTGGGAGAAGGAGCCGTAAGTTTGCCTTTTCAGAAAAAAGCTTCTGTCGAGAGCGAGCACCGTGACATGCTGAGTCTCTGGGAAAGCAGAGATCCCCAAAGCTGTTGTGCCTGTGGATAGGCTGCAGAGGGATAGTGAATACCAGCAAGATCTTTCAGGGCTAGCACCTTCCTTGTGGGAGAAGGAGCCACACTTTTGCCTTCTCAGAAAAAGCTTCTGCCGAGAACGAGCACCGTGACATGCTGAGTCTCTGGGATAGCAGAGATCCCCAGTGCTGCTGCCGCTAAAGGATCCCCAGTGCTGTTGCGCCTGTGGATAGGCTGCAGGTGGCGGTGAAGACCACAAAATCTTTCAGGCCTGGCACTTGCCTTGCAGGAGAAGGAGCCAGACGTTTGCCTTTTCAGAAAAAAGCTTCTGCCGATAACGAGCACCGTGAGATGCTGAGTCTCTGGGAAAGCAGAGATCCCCAGTGCTGTTGCGGCTAAAGATAGGCTGCAGAGGGATAGTGAATACCAGCAAGATCTTTCAGGGCTGGCACCTTCCTTGTGGGAGAAGGAGCCGTAAGTTTGCCTTTTCAGAAAAAGGCTCTGGCGAGAGTGAGCACCGTGACATGCTGAGTCTCTGGGAAAGCAGAGATCCCCAAAGCTGTTGTGCCTGTGGATAGGCTGCAGAGGGATACTGAATACCAGCAAGATCTTTCAGGGCTGGCACCTTCCCTGTGGGAGAAGGAGCCGAAAGTTTTCTTTTTCAGAAAAAAGCTTCTGCCGAGAGCGAGCACCGTGACATGCTGAGTCTCTGGGAAAGCAGAGATCCCCAAAGCTGTTGTGCCTGTGGATAGGCTGCAGAGGGATAGTGAAAAACTGCATTAGTTTTCAGGGCTGGCACCTTCCCTGTGGGAGAAGGAGCCGTAAGTTTGCCTTTTCAGAAAAAAGCTTCTGCCGAGAGCGAGCACCGTGACATGCTGAGTCTCTGGGAAAGCAGAGATCCCCAAAGCTGTTGTGCCTGTGTATAGGCTGCAGAGGGATAGTGAAAAACTGCATTAGTTTTCAGGGCTGGCACCTTCCCTGTGGAAGAAGGAGCCGTAAGTTTGCCTTTTCAGAAAAAAGCTTCTGCCGAGAGCGAGCACCGTGACATGCTGAGTCTCTGGGAAAGCAGAGATCCCAAAAGCTGTTGTGCCTGTGGATAGGCTGCAGAGGGATAGTGAATACCAGCAAGATCTTTCAGGGCTGGCACCTTCCTTGTGGGACAAGGAGCCGTAAGTTTGCCTTTTCAGAAAAAGGCTCTGGCGAGAGTGAGCACCGTGACATGCTGAGTCTCTGGGAAAGCAGAGATCCCAAAAGCTGTTGTGCCTGTGGATAGGCTGCAGAGGGATAGTGAAAAACTGCATTAGTTTTCAGGGCTGGCACCTTCCCTGTGGGAGAAGGAGCCGTAAGTTTGCCTTTTCAGAAAAAAGCTTCTGCCGAGAGCGAGCACCGTGACATGCTGAGTCTCTGGGAAAGCAGAGATCCCAAAAGCTGTTGTGCCTGTGGATAGGCTGCAGAGGGATAGTGAAAAACTGCATTAGTTTTCAGGGCTGGCACCTTCCCTGAGGGAGAAGGAGCCGTAAGTTTGCCTTTTCAGAAAAAAGCTTCTGCCGAGAGCGAGCACCGTGACATGCTGAGTCTCTGGGAAAGCAGAGATCCCCAAAGCTGTTGTGCCTGTGGATAGGCTGCAGAGGGATAGTGAAAAACTGCATTAGTTTTCAGGGCTGGCACCTTCCCTGTGGGAGAAGGAGCCGTAAGTTTGCCTTTTCAGAAAAAAGCTTCTGCCGAGAGCGAGCACCGTGACATGCTGAGTCTCTGGGAAAGCAGAGATCCCAAAGCTGTTGTGCCTGTGGATAGGCTGCAGAGGGATAGTGAAAAACTGCATTAGTTTTCAGGGCTGGCACCTTCCCTGTGGGAGAAGGAGCCGTAAGTTTGCCTTTTCAGAAAAAAGCTTCTGCCGAGAGCGAGCACCGTGACATGCTGAGTCTCTGGGAAAGCAGAGATCCCCAAAGCTGTTGTGCCTGTGGATAGGCTGCAGAGGGATAGTGAAAAACTGCATTAGTTTTCAGGGCTGGCACCTTCCCTGTGGGAGAAGCAGCCGTAAGTTTGCCTTTTCAGAAAAAAGCTTCTGCCGAGAGCGAGCACCGTGACATGCTGAGTCTCTGGGAAAGCAGAGATCCCCAAAGCTGTTGTGCCTGTGGATAGGCTGCAGAGGGATAGTGAAAAACTGCATTAGTTTTCAGGGCTGGCACCTTCCCTGTGGGAGAAGGAGCCGTAAGTTTGCCTTTTCAGAAAAAAGCTTCTGCCGAGAGCGAGCACCGTGACATGCTGAGTCTCTGGGAAAGCAGAGATCCCCAAAGCTGTTGTGCCTGTGGATAGGCTGCAGAGGGATAGTGAAAAACTGCATTAGTTTTCAGGGCTGGCACCTTCCCTGTGGGAGAAGGAGCCGTAAGTTTGCCTTTTCAGAAAAAAGCTTCTGCCGAGAGCGAGCACCGAGACATGCTGAGACTCTGGGAAAGCAGAGATCCCCAAAGCTGTTGTGCCTGTGGAGAGGCTGCAGAGGGATAGTGAAAAACTGCATTAGTTTTCAGGGCTGGCACCTTCCCTGTGGGAGAAGGAGCCGTAAGTTTGCCTTTTCAGAAAAAAGCTTCTGCCGAGAGCGAGCACCGTGACATGCTGAGTCTCTGGGAAAGCAGAGATCCCCAAAGCTGTTGTGCCTGTGGATAGGCTGCAGAGGGATAGTGAAAAACTGCATTAGTTTTCAGGGCTGGCACCTTCCCTGTGGGAGAAGGAGCCGTAAGTTTGCCTTTTCAGAAAAAAGCTTCTGCCGAGAGCGAGCACCGTGACATGCTGAGTCTCTGGGAAAGCAGAGATCCCCAAAGCTGTTGTGCCTGTGGATAGGCTGCAGAGGGATAGTGAAAAACTGCATTAGTTTTCAGGGCTGGCACCTTCCCTGTGGGAGAAGGAGCCGTAAGTTTGCCTTTTCAGAAAAAAGCTTCTGCCGAGAGCGAGCACCGTGACATGCTGAGTCTCTGGGAAAGCAGAGATCCCAAAAGCTGTTGTGCCTGTGGATAGGCTGCAGAGGGATAGTGAAAAACTGCATTAGTTTTCAGGGCTGGCACCTTCCCTGTGGGAGAAGGAGCCGTAAGTTTGCCTTTTCAGAAAAAAGCTTCTGCCGAGAGCGAGCACCGTGACATGCTGAGTCTCTGGGATAGCAGAGATCCCCAGTGCTGCTGCCGCTAAAGGATCCCCAGTGCTGTTGTGCCTGTGGATAGGCTGCAGGTGGCTGTGAAGACCACAAAATCTTTCAGGCCTGGCACTTGCCTTGCAGGAGAAGGAGCCAGACGTTTGCCTTTTCAGAAAAAAGCTTCTGCCGATAACGAGCACCGTGAGATGCTGAGTCTCTGGGAAAGCAGAGATCCCAAAAGCTGTTGCGGCTAAAGATAGGCTGCAGAGGGATAGTGAATACCAGCAAGATCTTTCAGGGCTGGCACCTTCCTTGTGGGAGAAGGAGCCGTAAGTTTGCCTTTTCAGAAAAAGGCTCTGGCGAGAGTGAGCACCGTGACATGCTGAGTCTCTGGGAAAGCAGAGATCCCCAAAGCTGTTGTGCCTGTGGATAGGCTGCAGAGGGATAGTGAAAAACTGCATTAGTTTTCAGGGCTGGCACCTTCCCTGTGGGAGAAGGAGCCGTAAGTTTGCCTTTTCAGAAAAAAGCTTCTGCCGAGAGCGAGCACCGTGACATGCTGAGTCTCTGGGAAAGCAGAGATCCCCAAAGCTGTTGTGCCTGTGGATAGGCTGCAGAGGGATAGTGAAAAACTGCATTAGTTTTCAGGGCTGGCACCTTCCCTGTGGGAGAAGGAGCCGTAAGTTTGCCTTTTCAGAAAAAAGCTTCTGCCGAGAGCGAGCACCGTGACATGCTGAGTCTCTGGGAAAGCAGAGATCCCCAAAGCTGTTGTGCCTGTGGATAGGCTGCAGAGGGATAGTGAAAAACTGCATTAGTTTTCAGGGCTGGCACCTTCCCTGTGGGAGAAGGAGCCGTAAGTTTGCCTTTTCAGAAAAAAGCTTCTGCCGAGAGCGAGCACCGTGACATGCTGAGTCTCTGGGAAAGCAGAGATCCCCAAAGCTGTTGTGCCTGTGGATAGGCTGCAGAGGGATAGTGAAAAACTGCATTAGTTTTCAGGGCTGGCACCTTCCCTGTGGGAGAAGGAGCCGTAAGTTTGCCTTTTCAGAAAAAAGCTTCTGCCGAGAGCGAGCACCGTGACATGCTGAGTCTCTGGGAAAGCAGAGATCCCCAAAGCTGTTGTGCCTGTGGATAGGCTGCAGAGGGATAGTGAAAAACTGCATTAGTTTTCAGGGCTGGCACCTTCCCTGTGGGAGAAGGAGCCGTAAGTTTGCCTTTTCAGAAAAAAGCTTCTGCCGAGAGCGAGCACCGTGACATGCTGAGTCTCTGGGAAAGCAGAGATCCCCAAAGCTGTTGTGCCTGTGGATAGGCTGCAGAGGGATAGTGAAAAACTGCATTAGTTTTCAGGGCTGGCACCTTCCCTGTGGGAGAAGGAGCCGTAAGTTTGCCTTTTCAGAAAAAAGCTTCTGCCGAGAGCGAGCACCGTGACATGCTGAGTCTCTGGGAAAGCAGAGATCCCCAAAGCTGTTGTGCCTGTGGATAGGCTGCAGAGGGATAGTGAAGACCAGCAAGATCTTTCAGGGCTAGCACCTTCCTTGTGGGAGAAGGAGCCAGACGTTTGCCTTCTCATAAAAAGGTTCTGCCGAGAACGAGCACCGTGACATGCTGAGTCTCTGGGAAAGCAGAGATCCCCAGTTCTGTTGCAGAGATCCCCCTCTGCAGATCTTGCTGGATCTCTGCTTTCCCAGAGACTCAGCATGTCACGGTGCTCGCTCTCGGCAGAAGCTTTTTTCTGAAAAGGCAAACTTACGGCTCCTTCTCCCACAGGGAAGGTGCCAGCCCTGAAAGATCTTGCTGGTCTTCACTATCCCTCTGCAGCCTATCCACAGGCACAACAGCTTTGGGGATCTCTGCTTTCCCAGAGACTCAGCATGTCACAGTGCTCACTCTCGCTAGAGCCTTTTTCTGAAAAGGCAAACTTACGGCTCCTTCTCCCACAGGGAAGGTGCCAGCCCTGAAAGATCTTGCTGGTATTCACTATCCCTCTGCAGCCTATCCACAGGCACAACAGCTTTTGGGATCTCTGCTTTCCCAGAGACTCAGCATGTCACGGTGCTCGCTCTCGGCAGAAGCTTTTTTCTGAAAAGGCAAACTTACTGCTCCTTCTCCCACAGGGAAGGTGCCAGCCCTGAAAACTAATGCAGTTTTTCACTATCCCTCTGCAGCCTATCCACAGGCACAACAGCTTTTGGGATCTCTGCTTTCCCAGAGACTCAGCATGTCACGGTGCTCGCTCTCGGCAGAAGCTTTTTTCTGAAAAGGCAAACTTACGGCTCCTTCTCCCACAGGGAAGGTGCCAGCCCTGAAAACTAATGCAGTTTTTCACTATCCCTCTGCAGCCTATCCACAGGCACAACAGCTTTGGGGATCTCTGCTTTCCCAGAGACTCAGCATGTCACGGTGCTCACTCTCGCCAGAGCCTTTTTCTGAAAAGGCAAACTTTCGGCTCCTTCTCCCTCAGGGAAGGTGCCAGCCCTGAAAACTAATGCAGTTTTTCACTATCCCTCTGCAGCCTATCCACAGGCACAACAGCTTTGGGGATCTCTGCTTTCCCAGAGACTCAGCATGTCACGGTGCTCGCTCTCGGCAGAAGCTTTTTTCTGAAAAGGCAAACTTACGGCTCCTTCTCCCACAGGGAAGGTGCCAGCCCTGAAAACTAATGCAGTTTTTCACTATCCCTCTGCAGCCTATCCACAGGCACAACAGCTTTGGGGATCTCTGCTTTCCCAGAGACTCAGCATGTCACGGTGCTCGCTCTCGGCAGAAGCTTTTTTCTGAAAAGGCAAACTTACGGCTCCTTCTCCCACAGGGAAGGTGCCAGCCCTGAAAACTAATGCAGTTTTTCACTATCCCTCTGCAGCCTATCCACAGGCACAACAGCTTTTGGGATCTCTGCTTTCCCAGAGACTCAGCATGTCACGGTGCTCGCTCTCGGCAGAAGCTTTTTTCTGAAAAGGCAAACTTACGGCTCCTTCTCCCACAGGGAAGGTGCCAGCCCTGAAAGATCTTGCTGGTCTTCACTATCCCTCTGCAGCCTATCCACAGGCACAACAGCTTTGGGGATCTCTGCTTTCCCAGAGACTCAGCATGTCACAGTGCTCACTCTCGCTAGAGCCTTTTTCTGAAAAGGCAAACTTACGGCTCCTTCTCCCACAGGGAAGGTGCCAGCCCTGAAAGATCTTGCTGGTATTCACTATCCCTCTGCAGCCTATCCACAGGCACAACAGCTTTTGGGATCTCTGCTTTCCCAGAGACTCAGCATGTCACGGTGCTCGCTCTCGGCAGAAGCTTTTTTCTGAAAAGGCAAACTTACGGCTCCTTCTCCCACAGGGAAGGTGCCAGCCCTGAAAACTAATGCAGTTTTTCACTATCCCTCTGCAGCCTATCCACAGGCACAACAGCTTTGGGGATCTCTGCTTTCCCAGAGACTCAGCATGTCACGGTGCTCACTCTCGCTAGAGCCTTTTTCTGAAAAGGCAAACTTACGGCTCCTTCTCCCACAAGGAAGGTGCCAGCCCTGAAAGATCTTGCTGGTATTCACTATCCCTCTGCAGCCTATCCACAGGCACAACAGCTTTTGGGATCTCTGCTTTCCCAGAGACTCAGCATGTCACGGTGCTCGCTCTCGGCAGAAGCTTTTTTCTGAAAAGGCAAACTTACGGCTCCTTCTCCCACAGGGAAGGTGCCAGCCCTGAAAACTAATGCAGTTTTTCACTATCCCTCTGCAGCCTATCCACAGGCACAACAGCTTTGGGGATCTCTGCTTTCCCAGAGACTCAGCATGTCACGGTGCTCGCTCTCGGCAGAAGCTTTTTTCTGAAAAGGCAAACTTACGGCTCCTTCTCCCACAGGGAAGGTGCCAGCCCTGAAAGATCTTGCTGGTATTCACTATCCCTCTGCAGCCTATCCACAGGCACAACAGCTTTTGGGATCTCTGCTTTCCCAGAGACTCAGCATGTCACGGTGCTCGCTCTCGGCAGAAGCTTTTTTCTGAAAAGGCAAACTTACTGCTCCTTCTCCCACAGGGAAGGTGCCAGCCCTGAAAACTAATGCAGTTTTTCACTATCCCTCTGCAGCCTATCCACAGGCACAACAGCTTTTGGGATCTCTGCTTTCCCAGAGACTCAGCATGTCACGGTGCTCGCTCTCGGCAGAAGCTTTTTTCTGAAAAGGCAAACTTTCGGCTCCTTCTCCCTCAGGGAAGGTGCCAGCCCTGAAAACTAATGCAGTTTTTCACTATCCCTCTGCAGCCTATCCACAGGCACAACAGCTTTTGGGATCTCTGCTTTCCCAGAGACTCAGCATGTCACGGTGCTCGCTCTCGGCAGAAGCTTTTTTCTGAAAAGGCAAACTTACGGCTCCTTCTCCCACAGGGAAGGTGCCAGCCCTGAAAGATCTTGCTGGTATTCACTATCCCTCTGCAGCCTATCCACAGGCACAACAGCTTTTGGGATCTCTGCTTTCCCAGAGACTCAGCATGTCACGGTGCTCGCTCTCGGCAGAAGCTTTTTTCTGAAAAGGCAAACTTACTGCTCCTTCTCCCACAGGGAAGGTGCCAGCCCTGAAAACTAATGCAGTTTTTCACTATCCCTCTGCAGCCTATCCACAGGCACAACAGCTTTTGGGATCTCTGCTTTCCCAGAGACTCAGCATGTCACGGTGCTCGCTCTCGGCAGAAGCTTTTTTCTGAAAAGGCAAACTTACGGCTCCTTCTCCCACAGGGAAGGTGCCAGCCCTGAAAACTAATGCAGTTTTTCACTATCCCTCTGCAGCCTATCCACAGGCACAACAGCTTTGGGGATCTCTGCTTTCCCAGAGACTCAGCATGTCACGGTGCTCGCTCTCGGCAGAAGCTTTTTTCTGAAAAGGCAAACTTACGGCTCCTTCTCCCACAGGGAAGGTGCCAGCCCTGAAAACTAATGCAGTTTTTCACTATCCCTCTGCAGCCTATCCACAGGCACAACAGCTTTGGGGATCTCTGCTTTCCCAGAGACTCAGCATGTCACGGTGCTCGCTCTCGGCAGAAGCTTTTTTCTGAAAAGGCAAACTTACTGCTCCTTCTCCCACAGGGAAGGTGCCAGCCCTGAAAGATCTTGCTGGTATTCACTATCCCTCTGCAGCCTATCCACAGGCACAACAGCTTTTGGGATCTCTGCTTTCCCAGAGACTCAGCATGTCACGGTGCTCGCTCTCGGCAGAAGCTTTTTTCTGAAAAGGCAAACTTACTGCTCCTTCTCCCACAGGGAAGGTGCCAGCCCTGAAAACTAATGCAGTTTTTCACTATCCCTCTGCAGCCTATCCACAGGCACAACAGCTTTGGGGATCTCTGCTTTCCCAGAGACTCAGCATGTCACGGTGCTCACTCTCGCCAGAGCCTTTTTCTGAAAAGGCAAACTTTCGGCTCCTTCTCCCACAGGGAAGGTGCCAGCCCTGAAAACTAATGCAGTTTTTCACTATCCCTCTGCAGCCTATCCACAGGCACAACAGCTTTTGGGATCTCTGCTTTCCCAGAGACTCAGCATGTCACGGTGCTCGCTCTCGGCAGAAGCTTTTTTCTGAAAAGGCAAACTTACTGCTCCTTCTCCCACAGGGAAGGTGCCAGCCCTGAAAACTAATGCAGTTTTTCACTATCCCTCTGCAGCCTATCCACAGGCACAACAGCTTTTGGGATCTCTGCTTTCCCAGAGACTCAGCATGTCACGGTGCTCGCTCTCGGCAGAAGCTTTTTTCTGAAAAGGCAAACTTACGGCTCCTTCTCCCACAGGGAAGGTGCCAGCCCTGAAAACTAATGCAGTTTTTCACTATCCCTCTGCAGCCTATCCACAGGCACAACAGCTTTGGGGATCTCTGCTTTCCCAGAGACTCAGCATGTCACGGTGCTCGCTCTCGGCAGAAGCTTTTTTCTGAAAAGGCAAACTTACGGCTCCTTCTCCCACAGGGAAGGTGCCAGCCCTGAAAGATCTTGCTGGTATTCACTATCCCTCTGCAGCCTATCCACAGGCACAACAGCTTTGGGGATCTCTGCTTTCCCAGAGACTCAGCATGTCACGGTGCTCGCTCTCGGCAGAAGCTTTTTTCTGAAAAGGCAAACTTACGGCTCCTTCTCCCACAGGGAAGGTGCCAGCCCTGAAAACTAATGCAGTTTTTCACTATCCCTCTGCAGCCTATCCACAGGCACAACAGCTTTGGGGATCTCTGCTTTCCCAGAGACTCAGCATGTCACGGTGCTCGCTCTCGGCAGAAGCTTTTTTCTGAAAAGGCAAACTTACGGCTCCTTCTCCCACAGGGAAGGTGCCAGCCCTGAAAACTAATGCAGTTTTTCACTATCCCTCTGCAGCCTATCCACAGGCACAACAGCTTTGGGGATCTCTGCTTTCCCAGAGACTCAGCATGTCACGGTGCTCGCTCTCGGCAGAAGCTTTTTTCTGAAAAGGCAAACTTACGGCTCCTTCTCCCACAGGGAAGGTGCCAGCCCTGAAAACTAATGCAGTTTTTCACTATCCCTCTGCAGCCTATCCACAGGCACAACAGCTTTGGGGATCTCTGCTTTCCCAGAGACTCAGCATGTCACGGTGCTCACTCTCGGCAGAAGCTTTTTTCTGAAAAGGCAAACTTACGGCTCCTTCTCCCACAGGGAAGGTGCCAGCCCTGAAAGATCTTGCTGGTATTCACTATCCCTCTGCAGCCTATCCACAGGCACAACAGCTTTCGGGATCTCTGCTTTCCCAGAGACTCAGCATGTCACGGTGCTCGCTCTCGGCAGAAGCTTTTTTCTGAAAAGGCAAACTTACTGCTCCTTCTCCCACAGGGAAGGTGCCAGCCCTGAAAACTAATGCAGTTTTTCACTATCCCTCTGCAGCCTATCCACAGGCACAACAGCTTTTGGGATCTCTGCTTTCCCAGAGACTCAGCATGTCACGGTGCTCGCTCTCGGCAGAAGCTTTTTTCTGAAAAGGCAAACTTACGGCTCCTTCTCCCACAGGGAAGGTGCCAGCCCTGAAAACTAATGCAGTTTTTCACTATCCCTCTGCAGCCTATCCACAGGCACAACAGCTTTGGGGATCTCTGCTTTCCCAGAGACTCAGCATGTCACGGTGCTCGCTCTCGGCAGAAGCTTTTTTCTGAAAAGGCAAACTTACGGCTCCTTCTCCCACAGGGAAGGTGCCAGCCCTGAAAGATCTTGCTGGTATTCACTATCCCTCTGCAGCCTATCCACAGGCACAACAGCTTTTGGGATCTCTGCTTTCCCAGAGACTCAGCATGTCACGGTGCTCGCTCTCGGCAGAAGCCTTTTTCTGAAAAGGCAAACTTACTGCTCCTTCTCCCACAGGGAAGGTGCCAGCCCTGAAAACTAATGCAGTTTTTCACTATCCCTCTGCAGCCTATCCACAGGCACAACAGCTTTTGGGATCTCTGCTTTCCCAGAGACTCAGCATGTCACGGTGCTCGCTCTCGGCAGAAGCTTTTTTCTGAAAAGGCAAACTTACGGCTCCTTCTCCCACAGGGAAGGTGCCAGCCCTGAAAACTAATGCAGTTTTTCACTATCCCTCTGCAGCCTATCCACAGGCACAACAGCTTTGGGGATCTCTGCTTTCCCAGAGACTCAGCATGTCACGGTGCTCGCTCTCGGCAGAAGCTTTTTTCTGAAAAGGCAAACTTACTGCTCCTTCTCCCACAGGGAAGGTGCCAGCCCTGAAAACTAATGCAGTTTTTCACTATCCCTCTGCAGCCTATCCACAGGCACAACAGCTTTGGGGATCTCTGCTTTCCCAGAGACTCAGCATGTCACGGTGCTCGCTCTCGGCAGAAGCTTTTTTCTGAAAAGGCAAACTTACGGCTCCTTCTCCCATAGGGAAGGTGCCAGCCCTGAAAACTAATGCAGTTTTTCACTATCCCTCTGCAGCCTATCCACAGGCACAACAGCTTTGGGGATCTCTGCTTTCCCAGAGACTCAGCATGTCACGGTGCTCGCTCTCGGCAGAAGCTTTTTTCTGAAAAGGCAAACTTACGGCTCCTTCTCCCACAGGGAAGGTGCCAGCCCTGAAAACTAATGCAGTTTTTCACTATCCCTCTGCAGCCTATCCACAGGCACAACAGCTTTGGGGATCTCTTCTTTCCCAGAGACTCAGCATGTCACGGTGCTCGCTCTCGGCAGAAGCTTTTTTCTGAAAAGGCAAACTTACGGCTCCTTCTCCCACAGGGAAGGTGCCAGCCCTGAAAACTAATGCAGTTTTTCACTATCCCTCTGCAGCCTATCCACAGGCACAACAGCTTTGGGGATCTCTGCTTTCTCAGAGACTCAGCATGTCACGGTGCTCGCTCTCGGCAGAAGCTTTTTTCTGAAAAGGCAAACTTACGGCTCCTTCTCCCACAGGGAAGGTGCCAGCCCTGAAAACTAATGCAGTTTTTCACTATCCCTCTGCAGCCTATCCACAGGCACAACAGCTTTGGGGATCTCTGCTTTCCCAGAGACTCAGCATGTCACGGTGCTCGCTCTCGGCAGAAGCTTTTTTCTGAAAAGGCAAACTTACTGCTCCTTCTCCCACAGGGAAGGTGCCAGCCCTGAAAGATCTTGCTGGTATTCACTATCCCTCTGCAGCCTATCCACAGGCACAACAGCTTTTGGGATCTCTGCTTTCCCAGAGACTCAGCATGTCACGGTGCTCGCTCTCGGCAGAAGCTTTTTTCTGAAAAGGCAAACTTACTGCTCCTTCTCCCACAGGGAAGGTGCCAGCCCTGAAAACTAATGCAGTTTTTCACTATCCCTCTGCAGCCTATCCACAGGCACAACAGCTTTGGGGATCTCTGCTTTCCCAGAGACTCAGCATGTCACGGTGCTCACTCTCGCCAGAGCCTTTTTCTGAAAAGGCAAACTTTCGGCTCCTTCTCCCTCAGGGAAGGTGCCAGCCCTGAAAACTAATGCAGTTTTTCACTATCCCTCTGCAGCCTATCCACAGGCACAACAGCTTTGGGGATCTCTGCTTTCCCAGAGACTCAGCATGTCACGGTGCTCACTCTCGCCAGAGCCTTTTTCTGAAAAGGCAAACTTTCGGCTCCTTCTCCCTCAGGGAAGGTGCCAGCCCTGAAAACTAATGCAGTTTTTCACTATCCCTCTGCAGCCTATCCACAGGCACAACAGCTTTGGGGATCTCTGCTTTCCCAGAGACTCAGCATGTCACGGTGCTCGCTCTCGGCAGAAGCTTTTTTCTGAAAAGGCAAACTTACGGCTCCTTCTCCCACAGGGAAGGTGCCAGCCCTGAAAGATCTTGCTGGTATTCACTATCCCTCTGCAGCCTATCCACAGGCACAACAGCTTTCGGGATCTCTGCTTTCCCAGAGACTCAGCATGTCACGGTGCTCGCTCTCGGCAGAAGCTTTTTTCTGAAAAGGCAAACTTACTGCTCCTTCTCCCACAGGGAAGGTGCCAGCCCTGAAAACTAATGCAGTTTTTCACTATCCCTCTGCAGCCTATCCACAGGCACAACAGCTTTTGGGATCTCTGCTTTCCCAGAGACTCAGCATGTCACGGTGCTCGCTCTCGGCAGAAGCTTTTTTCTGAAAAGGCAAACTTACGGCTCCTTCTCCCACAGGGAAGGTGCCAGCCCTGAAAACTAATGCAGTTTTTCACTATCCCTCTGCAGCCTATCCACAGGCACAACAGCTTTGGGGATCTCTGCTTTCCCAGAGACTCAGCATGTCACGGTGCTCACTCTCGCTAGAGCCTTTTTCTGAAAAGGCAAACTTACGGCTCCTTCTCCCACAAGGAAGGTGCCAGCCCTGAAAGATCTTGCTGGTATTCACTATCCCTCTGCAGCCTATCCACAGGCACAACAGCTTTGGGGATCTCTGCTTTCCCAGAGACTCAGCATGTCACGGTGCTCGCTCTCGGCAGAAGCTTTTTTCTGAAAAGGCAAACTTACGGCTCCTTCTCCCACAGGGAAGGTGCCAGCCCTGAAAACTAATGCAGTTTTTCACTATCCCTCTGCAGCCTATCCACAGGCACAACAGCTTTGGGGATCTCTGCTTTCCCAGAGACTCAGCATGTCACGGTGCTCGCTCTCGGCAGAAGCTTTTTTCTGAAAAGGCAAACTTACGGCTCCTTCTCCCACAGGGAAGGTGCCAGCCCTGAAAACTAATGCAGTTTTTCACTATCCCTCTGCAGCCTATCCACAGGCACAACAGCTTTTGGGATCTCTGCTTTCCCAGAGACTCAGCATGTCACGGTGCTCGCTCTCGGCAGAAGCTTTTTTCTGAAAAGGCAAACTTACGGCTCCTTCTCCCACAGGGAAGGTGCCAGCCCTGAAAGATCTTGCTGGTCTTCACTATCCCTCTGCAGCCTATCCACAGGCACAACAGCTTTGGGGATCTCTGCTTTCCCAGAGACTCAGCATGTCACAGTGCTCACTCTCGCTAGAGCCTTTTTCTGAAAAGGCAAACTTACGGCTCCTTCTCCCACAGGGAAGGTGCCAGCCCTGAAAGATCTTGCTGGTATTCACTATCCCTCTGCAGCCTATCCACAGGCACAACAGCTTTTGGGATCTCTGCTTTCCCAGAGACTCAGCATGTCACGGTGCTCGCTCTCGGCAGAAGCTTTTTTCTGAAAAGGCAAACTTACGGCTCCTTCTCCCACAGGGAAGGTGCCAGCCCTGAAAACTAATGCAGTTTTTCACTATCCCTCTGCAGCCTATCCACAGGCACAACAGCTTTGGGGATCTCTGCTTTCCCAGAGACTCAGCATGTCACGGTGCTCACTCTCGCTAGAGCCTTTTTCTGAAAAGGCAAACTTACTGCTCCTTCTCCCACAAGGAAGGTGCCAGCCCTGAAAGATCTTGCTGGTATTCACTATCCCTCTGCAGCCTATCCACAGGCACAACAGCTTTTGGGATCTCTGCTTTCCCAGAGACTCAGCATGTCACGGTGCTCGCTCTCGGCAGAAGCTTTTTTCTGAAAAGGCAAACTTACTGCTCCTTCTCCCACAGGGAAGGTGCCAGCCCTGAAAACTAATGCAGTTTTTCACTATCCCTCTGCAGCCTATCCACAGGCACAACAGCTTTTGGGATCTCTGCTTTCCCAGAGACTCAGCATGTCACGGTGCTCGCTCTCGGCAGAAGCTTTTTTCTGAAAAGGCAAACTTACGGCTCCTTCTCCCACAGGGAAGGTGCCAGCCCTGAAAACTAATGCAGTTTTTCACTATCCCTCTGCAGCCTATCCACAGGCACAACAGCTTTGGGGATCTCTGCTTTCCCAGAGACTCAGCATGTCACGGTGCTCACTCTCGCCAGAGCCTTTTTCTGAAAAGGCAAACTTTCGGCTCCTTCTCCCTCAGGGAAGGTGCCAGCCCTGAAAACTAATGCAGTTTTTCACTATCCCTCTGCAGCCTATCCACAGGCACAACAGCTTTGGGGATCTCTGCTTTCCCAGAGACTCAGCATGTCACGGTGCTCGCTCTCGGCAGAAGCTTTTTTCTGAAAAGGCAAACTTACGGCTCCTTCTCCCACAGGGAAGGTGCCAGCCCTGAAAACTAATGCAGTTTTTCACTATCCCTCTGCAGCCTATCCACAGGCACAACAGCTTTGGGGATCTCTGCTTTCCCAGAGACTCAGCATGTCACGGTGCTCGCTCTCGGCAGAAGCTTTTTTCTGAAAAGGCAAACTTACGGCTCCTTCTCCCACAGGGAAGGTGCCAGCCCTGAAAACTAATGCAGTTTTTCACTATCCCTCTGCAGCCTATCCACAGGCACAACAGCTTTTGGGATCTCTGCTTTCCCAGAGACTCAGCATGTCACGGTGCTCGCTCTCGGCAGAAGCTTTTTTCTGAAAAGGCAAACTTACGGCTCCTTCTCCCACAGGGAAGGTGCCAGCCCTGAAAGATCTTGCTGGTCTTCACTATCCCTCTGCAGCCTATCCACAGGCACAACAGCTTTGGGGATCTCTGCTTTCCCAGAGACTCAGCATGTCACAGTGCTCACTCTCGCTAGAGCCTTTTTCTGAAAAGGCAAACTTACGGCTCCTTCTCCCACAGGGAAGGTGCCAGCCCTGAAAGATCTTGCTGGTATTCACTATCCCTCTGCAGCCTATCCACAGGCACAACAGCTTTTGGGATCTCTGCTTTCCCAGAGACTCAGCATGTCACGGTGCTCGCTCTCGGCAGAAGCTTTTTTCTGAAAAGGCAAACTTACGGCTCCTTCTCCCACAGGGAAGGTGCCAGCCCTGAAAGATCTTGCTGGTATTCACTATCCCTCTGCAGCCTATCCACAGGCACAACAGCTTTTGGGATCTCTGCTTTCCCAGAGACTCAGCATGTCACGGTGCTCGCTCTCGGCAGAAGCTTTTTTCTGAAAAGGCAAACTTACTGCTCCTTCTCCCACAGGGAAGGTGCCAGCCCTGAAAACTAATGCAGTTTTTCACTATCCCTCTGCAGCCTATCCACAGGCACAACAGCTTTGGGGATCTCTGCTTTCCCAGAGACTCAGCATGTCACGGTGCTCACTCTCGCCAGAGCCTTTTTCTGAAAAGGCAAACTTTCGGCTCCTTCTCCCTCAGGGAAGGTGCCAGCCCTGAAAACTAATGCAGTTTTTCACTATCCCTCTGCAGCCTATCCACAGGCACAACAGCTTTGGGGATCTCTGCTTTCCCAGAGACTCAGCATGTCACGGTGCTCACTCTCGCCAGAGCCTTTTTCTGAAAAGGCAAACTTTCGGCTCCTTCTCCCACAGGGAAGGTGCCAGCCCTGAAAACTAATGCAGTTTTTCACTATCCCTCTGCAGCCTATCCACAGGCACAACAGCTTTTGGGATCTCTGCTTTCCCAGAGACTCAGCATGTCACGGTGCTCGCTCTCGGCAGAAGCTTTTTTCTGAAAAGGCAAACTTACGGCTCCTTCTCCCACAGGGAAGGTGCCAGCCCTGAAAACTAATGCAGTTTTTCACTATCCCTCTGCAGCCTATCCACAGGCACAACAGCTTTGGGGATCTCTGCTTTCCCAGAGACTCAGCATGTCACGGTGCTCGCTCTCGGCAGAAGCTTTTTTCTGAAAAGGCAAACTTACTGCTCCTTCTCCCACAGGGAAGGTGCCAGCCCTGAAAGATCTTGCTGGTATTCACTATCCCTCTGCAGCCTATCCACAGGCACAACAGCTTTTGGGATCTCTGCTTTCCCAGAGACTCAGCATGTCACGGTGCTCGCTCTCGGCAGAAGCTTTTTTCTGAAAAGGCAAACTTACTGCTCCTTCTCCCACAGGGAAGGTGCCAGCCCTGAAAACTAATGCAGTTTTTCACTATCCCTCTGCAGCCTATCCACAGGCACAACAGCTTTGGGGATCTCTGCTTTCCCCGAGACTCAGCATGTCACGGTGCTCACTCTCGCCAGAGCCTTTTTCTGAAAAGGCAAACTTTCGGCTCCTTCTCCCTCAGGGAAGGTGCCAGCCCTGAAAACTAATGCAGTTTTTCACTATCCCTCTGCAGCCTATCCACAGGCACAACAGCTTTGGGGATCTCTGCTTTCCCAGAGACTCAGCATGTCACGGTGCTCACTCTCGCCAGAGCCTTTTTCTGAAAAGGCAAACTTTCGGCTCCTTCTCCCTCAGGGAAGGTGCCAGCCCTGAAAACTAATGCAGTTTTTCACTATCCCTCTGCAGCCTATCCACAGGCACAACAGCTTTTGGGATCTCTGCTTTCCCAGAGACTCAGCATGTCACGGTGCTCGCTCTCGGCAGAAGCTTTTTTCTGAAAAGGCAAACTTACGGCTCCTTCTCCCACAGGGAAGGTGCCAGCCCTGAAAACTAATGCAGTTTTTCACTATCCCTCTGCAGCCTATCCACAGGCACAACAGCTTTGGGGATCTCTGCTTTCCCAGAGACTCAGCATGTCACGGTGCTCGCTCTCGGCAGAAGCTTTTTTCTGAAAAGGCAAACTTACGGCTCCTTCTCCCACAGGGAAGGTGCCAGCCCTGAAAGATCTTGCTGGTATTCACTATCCCTCTGCAGCCTATCCACAGGCACAACAGCTTTGGGGATCTCTGCTTTCCCAGAGACTCAGCATGTCACGGTGCTCGCTCTCGGCAGAAGCTTTTTTCTGAAAAGGCAAACTTACGGCTCCTTCTCCCACAGGGAAGGTGCCAGCCCTGAAAGATCTTGCTGGTATTCACTATCCCTCTGCAGCCTATCCACAGGCACAACAGCTTTTGGGATCTCTGCTTTCCCAGAGACTCAGCATGTCACGGTGCTCGCTCTCGGCAGAAGCTTTTTTCTGAAAAGGCAAACTTACTGCTCCTTCTCCCACAGGGAAGGTGCCAGCCCTGAAAACTAATGCAGTTTTTCACTATCCCTCTGCAGCCTATCCACAGGCACAACAGCTTTTGGGATCTCTGCTTTCCCAGAGACTCAGCATGTCACGGTGCTCGCTCTCGGCAGAAGCTTTTTTCTGAAAAGGCAAACTTACGGCTCCTTCTCCCACAGGGAAGGTGCCAGCCCTGAAAACTAATGCAGTTTTTCACTATCCCTCTGCAGCCTATCCACAGGCACAACAGCTTTGGGGATCTCTGCTTTCCCAGAGACTCAGCATGTCACGGTGCTCGCTCTCGGCAGAAGCTTTTTTCTGAAAAGGCAAACTTACTGCTCCTTCTCCCACAGGGAAGGTGCCAGCCCTGAAAACTAATGCAGTTTTTCACTATCCCTCTGCAGCCTATCCACAGGCACAACAGCTTTGGGGATCTCTGCTTTCCCAGAGACTCAGCATGTCACGGTGCTCGCTCTCGGCAGAAGCTTTTTTCTGAAAAGGCAAACTTACGGCTCCTTCTCCCACAGGGAAGGTGCCAGCCCTGAAAACTAATGCAGTTTTTCACTATCCCTCTGCAGCCTATCCACAGGCACAACAGCTTTGGGGATCTCTGCTTTCCCAGAGACTCAGCATGTCACGGTGCTCGCTCTCGGCAGAAGCTTTTTTCTGAAAAGGCAAACTTACTGCTCCTTCTCCCACAGGGAAGGTGCCAGCCCTGAAAGATCTTGCTGGTATTCACTATCCCTCTGCAGCCTATCCACAGGCACAACAGCTTTTGGGATCTCTGCTTTCCCAGAGACTCAGCATGTCACGGTGCTCGCTCTCGGCAGAAGCTTTTTTCTGAAAAGGCAAACTTACTGCTCCTTCTCCCACAGGGAAGGTGCCAGCCCTGAAAACTAATGCAGTTTTTCACTATCCCTCTGCAGCCTATCCACAGGCACAACAGCTTTGGGGATCTCTGCTTTCCCAGAGACCCAGCATGTCACGGTGCTCACTCTCGCCAGAGCCTTTTTCTGAAAAGGCAAACTTTCGGCTCCTTCTCCCTCAGGGAAGGTGCCAGCCCTGAAAACTAATGCAGTTTTTCACTATCCCTCTGCAGCCTATCCACAGGCACAACAGCTTTGGGGATCTCTGCTTTCCCAGAGACTCAGCATGTCACGGTGCTCGCTCTCGGCAGAAGCTTTTTTCTGAAAAGGCAAACTTACGGCTCCTTCTCCCACAGGGAAGGTGCCAGCCCTGAAAACTAATGCAGTTTTTCACTATCCCTCTGCAGCCTATCCACAGGCACAACAGCTTTGGGGATCTCTGCTTTCCCAGAGACTCAGCATGTCACGGTGCTCGCTCTCGGCAGAAGCTTTTTTCTGAAAAGGCAAACTTACTGCTCCTTCTCCCACAGGGAAGGTGCCAGCCCTGAAAGATCTTGCTGGTATTCACTATCCCTCTGCAGCCTATCCACAGGCACAACAGCTTTTGGGATCTCTGCTTTCCCAGAGACTCAGCATGTCACGGTGCTCGCTCTCGGCAGAAGCTTTTTTCTGAAAAGGCAAACTTACTGCTCCTTCTCCCACAGGGAAGGTGCCAGCCCTGAAAACTAATGCAGTTTTTCACTATCCCTCTGCAGCCTATCCACAGGCACAACAGCTTTGGGGATCTCTGCTTTCCCAGAGACTCAGCATGTCACGGTGCTCACTCTCGCCAGAGCCTTTTTCTGAAAAGGCAAACTTTCGGCTCCTTCTCCCTCAGGGAAGGTGCCAGCCCTGAAAACTAATGCAGTTTTTCACTATCCCTCTGCAGCCTATCCACAGGCACAACAGCTTTGGGGATCTCTGCTTTCCCAGAGACTCAGCATGTCACGGTGCTCACTCTCGCCAGAGCCTTTTTCTGAAAAGGCAAACTTTCGGCTCCTTCTCCCTCAGGGAAGGTGCCAGCCCTGAAAACTAATGCAGTTTTTCACTATCCCTCTGCAGCCTATCCACAGGCACAACAGCTTTTGGGATCTCTGCTTTCCCAGAGACTCAGCATGTCACGGTGCTCGCTCTCGGCAGAAGCTTTTTTCTGAAAAGGCAAACTTACTGCTCCTTCTCCCACAGGGAAGGTGCCAGCCCTGAAAACTAATGCAGTTTTTCACTATCCCTCTGCAGCCTATCCACAGGCACAACAGCTTTTGGGATCTCTGCTTTCCCAGAGATTCAGCATGTCACGGTGCTCGCTCTCGGCAGAAGCTTTTTTCTGAAAAGGCAAACTTACGGCTCCTTCTCCCACAGGGAAGGTGCCAGCCCTGAAAACTAATGCAGTTTTTCACTATCCCTCTGCAGCCTATCCACAGGCACAACAGCTTTGGGGATCTCTGCTTTCCCAGAGACTCAGCATGTCACGGTGCTCGCTCTCGGCAGAAGCTTTTTTCTGAAAAGGCAAACTTACGGCTCCTTCTCCCACAGGGAAGGTGCCAGCCCTGAAAACTAATGCAGTTTTTCACTATCCCTCTGCAGCCTATCCACAGGCACAACAGCTTTGGGGATCTCTGCTTTCCCAGAGACTCAGCATGTCACGGTGCTCGCTCTCGGCAGAAGCTTTTTTCTGAAAAGGCAAACTTACGGCTCCTTCTCCCACAGGGAAGGTGCCAGCCCTGAAAACTAATGCAGTTTTTCACTATCCCTCTGCAGCCTATCCACAGGCACAACAGCTTTGGGGATCTCTGCTTTCCCAGAGACTCAGCATGTCACGGTGCTCGCTCTCGGCAGAAGCTTTTTTCTGAAAAGGCAAACTTACGGCTCCTTCTCCCACAGGGAAGGTGCCAGCCCTGAAAGATCTTGCTGGTATTCACTATCCCTCTGCAGCCTATCCACAGGCACAACAGCTTTCGGGATCTCTGCTTTCCCAGAGACTCAGCATGTCACGGTGCTCGCTCTCGGCAGAAGCTTTTTTCTGAAAAGGCAAACTTACTGCTCCTTCTCCCACAGGGAAGGTGCCAGCCCTGAAAACTAATGCAGTTTTTCACTATCCCTCTGCAGCCTATCCACAGGCACAACAGCTTTTGGGATCTCTGCTTTCCCAGAGACTCAGCATGTCACGGTGCTCGCTCTCGGCAGAAGCTTTTTTCTGAAAAGGCAAACTTACGGCTCCTTCTCCCACAGGGAAGGTGCCAGCCCTGAAAACTAATGCAGTTTTTCACTATCCCTCTGCAGCCTATCCACAGGCACAACAGCTTTGGGGATCTCTGCTTTCCCAGAGACTCAGCATGTCACGGTGCTCGCTCTCGGCAGAAGCTTTTTTCTGAAAAGGCAAACTTACGGCTCCTTCTCCCACAGGGAAGGTGCCAGCCCTGAAAGATCTTGCTGGTATTCACTATCCCTCTGCAGCCTATCCACAGGCACAACAGCTTTTGGGATCTCTGCTTTCCCAGAGACTCAGCATGTCACGGTGCTCGCTCTCGGCAGAAGCTTTTTTCTGAAAAGGCAAACTTACTGCTCCTTCTCCCACAGGGAAGGTGCCAGCCCTGAAAACTAATGCAGTTTTTCACTATCCCTCTGCAGCCTATCCACAGGCACAACAGCTTTGGGGATCTCTGCTTTCCCAGAGACTCAGCATGTCACGGTGCTCGCTCTCGGCAGAAGCTTTTTTCTGAAAAGGCAAACATACGGCTCCTTCTCCCACAGGGAAGGTGCCAGCCCTGAAAACTAATGCAGTTTTTCACTATCCCTCTGCAGCCTATCCACAGGCACAACAGCTTTGGGGATCTCTGCTTTCCCAGAGACTCAGCATGTCACGGTGCTCGCTCTCGGCAGAAGCTTTTTTCTGAAAAGGCAAACTTACGGCTCCTTCTCCCACAGGGAAGGTGCCAGCCCTGAAAGATCTTGCTGGTATTCACTATCCCTCTGCAGCCTATCCACAGGCACAACAGCTTTTGGGATCTCTGCTTTCCCAGAGACTCAGCATGTCACGGTGCTCGCTCTCGGCAGAAGCTTTTTTCTGAAAAGGCAAACTTACTGCTCCTTCTCCCACAGGGAAGGTGCCAGCCCTGAAAACTAATGCAGTTTTTCACTATCCCTCTGCAGCCTATCCACAGGCACAACAGCTTTTGGGATCTCTGCTTTCCCAGAGACTCAGCATGTCACGGTGCTCGCTCTCGGCAGAAGCTTTTTTCTGAAAAGGCAAACTTACGGCTCCTTCTCCCACAGGGAAGGTGCCAGCCCTGAAAACTAATGCAGTTTTTCACTATCCCTCTGCAGCCTATCCACAGGCACAACAGCTTTGGGGATCTCTGCTTTCCCAGAGACTCAGCATGTCACGGTGCTCGCTCTCGGCAGAAGCTTTTTTCTGAAAAGGCAAACTTACTGCTCCTTCTCCCACAGGGAAGGTGCCAGCCCTGAAAGATCTTGCTGGTATTCACTATCCCTCTGCAGCCTATCCACAGGCACAACAGCTTTTGGGATCTCTGCTTTCCCAGAGACTCAGCATGTCACGGTGCTCGCTCTCGGCAGAAGCTTTTTTCTGAAAAGGCAAACTTACTGCTCCTTCTCCCACAGGGAAGGTGCCAGCCCTGAAAACTAATGCAGTTTTTCACTATCCCTCTGCAGCCTATCCACAGGCACAACAGCTTTGGGGATCTCTGCTTTCCCAGAGACCCAGCATGTCACGGTGCTCACTCTCGCCAGAGCCTTTTTCTGAAAAGGCAAACTTTCGGCTCCTTCTCCCTCAGGGAAGGTGCCAGCCCTGAAAACTAATGCAGTTTTTCACTATCCCTCTGCAGCCTATCCACAGGCACAACAGCTTTGGGGATCTCTGCTTTCCCAGAGACTCAGCATGTCACGGTGCTCGCTCTCGGCAGAAGCTTTTTTCTGAAAAGGCAAACTTACGGCTCCTTCTCCCACAGGGAAGGTGCCAGCCCTGAAAACTAATGCAGTTTTTCACTATCCCTCTGCAGCCTATCCACAGGCACAACAGCTTTGGGGATCTCTGCTTTCCCAGAGACTCAGCATGTCACGGTGCTCGCTCTCGGCAGAAGCTTTTTTCTGAAAAGGCAAACTTACTGCTCCTTCTCCCACAGGGAAGGTGCCAGCCCTGAAAGATCTTGCTGGTATTCACTATCCCTCTGCAGCCTATCCACAGGCACAACAGCTTTTGGGATCTCTGCTTTCCCAGAGACTCAGCATGTCACGGTGCTCGCTCTCGGCAGAAGCTTTTTTCTGAAAAGGCAAACTTACTGCTCCTTCTCCCACAGGGAAGGTGCCAGCCCTGAAAACTAATGCAGTTTTTCACTATCCCTCTGCAGCCTATCCACAGGCACAACAGCTTTGGGGATCTCTGCTTTCCCAGAGACTCAGCATGTCACGGTGCTCACTCTCGCCAGAGCCTTTTTCTGAAAAGGCAAACTTTCGGCTCCTTCTCCCTCAGGGAAGGTGCCAGCCCTGAAAACTAATGCAGTTTTTCACTATCCCTCTGCAGCCTATCCACAGGCACAACAGCTTTGGGGATCTCTGCTTTCCCAGAGACTCAGCATGTCACGGTGCTCACTCTCGCCAGAGCCTTTTTCTGAAAAGGCAAACTTTCGGCTCCTTCTCCCTCAGGGAAGGTGCCAGCCCTGAAAACTAATGCAGTTTTTCACTATCCCTCTGCAGCCTATCCACAGGCACAACAGCTTTTGGGATCTCTGCTTTCCCAGAGACTCAGCATGTCACGGTGCTCGCTCTCGGCAGAAGCTTTTTTCTGAAAAGGCAAACTTACGGCTCCTTCTCCCACAGGGAAGGTGCCAGCCCTGAAAACTAATGCAGTTTTTCACTATCCCTCTGCAGCCTATCCACAGGCACAACAGCTTTGGGGATCTCTGCTTTCCCAGAGACTCAGCATGTCACGGTGCTCGCTCTCGGCAGAAGCTTTTTTCTGAAAAGGCAAACTTACGGCTCCTTCTCCCACAGGGAAGGTGCCAGCCCTGAAAGATCTTGCTGGTATTCACTATCCCTCTGCAGCCTATCCACAGGCACAACAGCTTTGGGGATCTCTGCTTTCCCAGAGACTCAGCATGTCACGGTGCTCGCTCTCGGCAGAAGCTTTTTTCTGAAAAGGCAAACTTACGGCTCCTTCTCCCACAGGGAAGGTGCCAGCCCTGAAAGATCTTGCTGGTATTCACTATCCCTCTGCAGCCTATCCACAGGCACAACAGCTTTTGGGATCTCTGCTTTCCCAGAGACTCAGCATGTCACGGTGCTCGCTCTCGGCAGAAGCTTTTTTCTGAAAAGGCAAACTTACTGCTCCTTCTCCCACAGGGAAGGTGCCAGCCCTGAAAACTAATGCAGTTTTTCACTATCCCTCTGCAGCCTATCCACAGGCACAACAGCTTTTGGGATCTCTGCTTTCCCAGAGACTCAGCATGTCACGGTGCTCGCTCTCGGCAGAAGCTTTTTTCTGAAAAGGCAAACTTACGGCTCCTTCTCCCACAGGGAAGGTGCCAGCCCTGAAAACTAATGCAGTTTTTCACTATCCCTCTGCAGCCTATCCACAGGCACAACAGCTTTGGGGATCTCTGCTTTCCCAGAGACTCAGCATGTCACGGTGCTCGCTCTCGGCAGAAGCTTTTTTCTGAAAAGGCAAACTTACTGCTCCTTCTCCCACAGGGAAGGTGCCAGCCCTGAAAACTAATGCAGTTTTTCACTATCCCTCTGCAGCCTATCCACAGGCACAACAGCTTTGGGGATCTCTGCTTTCCCAGAGACTCAGCATGTCACGGTGCTCGCTCTCGGCAGAAGCTTTTTTCTGAAAAGGCAAACTTACGGCTCCTTCTCCCACAGGGAAGGTGCCAGCCCTGAAAACTAATGCAGTTTTTCACTATCCCTCTGCAGCCTATCCACAGGCACAACAGCTTTGGGGATCTCTGCTTTCCCAGAGACTCAGCATGTCACGGTGCTCGCTCTCGGCAGAAGCTTTTTTCTGAAAAGGCAAACTTACGGCTCCTTCTCCCACAGGGAAGGTGCCAGCCCTGAAAGATCTTGCTGGTATTCACTATCCCTCTGCAGCCTATCCACAGGCACAACAGCTTTGGGGATCTCTGCTTTCCCAGAGACTCAGCATGTCACGGTGCTCGCTCTCGGCAGAAGCTTTTTTCTGAAAAGGCAAACTTACGGCTCCTTCTCCCACAGGGAAGGTGCCAGCCCTGAAAGATCTTGCTGGTATTCACTATCCCTCTGCAGCCTATCCACAGGCACAACAGCTTTTGGGATCTCTGCTTTCCCAGAGACTCAGCATGTCACGGTGCTCGCTCTCGGCAGAAGCTTTTTTCTGAAAAGGCAAACTTACTGCTCCTTCTCCCACAGGGAAGGTGCCAGCCCTGAAAACTAATGCAGTTTTTCACTATCCCTCTGCAGCCTATCCACAGGCACAACAGCTTTTGGGATCTCTGCTTTCCCAGAGACTCAGCATGTCACGGTGCTCGCTCTCGGCAGAAGCTTTTTTCTGAAAAGGCAAACTTACGGCTCCTTCTCCCACAGGGAAGGTGCCAGCCCTGAAAACTAATGCAGTTTTTCACTATCCCTCTGCAGCCTATCCACAGGCACAACAGCTTTGGGGATCTCTGCTTTCCCAGAGACTCAGCATGTCACGGTGCTCGCTCTCGGCAGAAGCCTTTTTCTGAAAAGGCAAACTTACTGCTCCTTCTCCCACAGGGAAGGTGCCAGCCCTGAAAACTAATGCAGTTTTTCACTATCCCTCTGCAGCCTATCCACAGGCACAACAGCTTTGGGGATCTCTGCTTTCCCAGAGACTCAGCATGTCACGGTGCTCGCTCTCGGCAGAAGCTTTTTTCTGAAAAGGCAAACTTACGGCTCCTTCTCCCACAGGGAAGGTGCCAGCCCTGAAAACTAATGCAGTTTTTCACTATCCCTCTGCAGCCTATCCACAGGCACAACAGCTTTGGGGATCTCTGCTTTCCCAGAGACTCAGCATGTCACGGTGCTCGCTCTCGGCAGAAGCTTTTTTCTGAAAAGGCAAACTTACTGCTCCTTCTCCCACAGGGAAGGTGCCAGCCCTGAAAGATCTTGCTGGTCTTCACTATCCCTCTGCAGCCTATCCACAGGCACAACAGCTTTGGGGATCTCTGCTTTCCCAGAGACTCAGCATGTCACGGTGCTCGCTCTCGGCAGAAGCTTTTTTCTGAAAAGGCAAACTTACTGCTCCTTCTCCCACAGGGAAGGTGCCAGCCCTGAAAACTAATGCAGTTTTTCACTATCCCTCTGCAGCCTATCCACAGGCACAACAGCTTTGGGGATCTCTGCTTTCCCAGAGACTCAGCATGTCACGGTGCTCACTCTCGCCAGAGCCTTTTTCTGAAAAGGCAAACTTTCGGCTCCTTCTCCCTCAGGGAAGGTGCCAGCCCTGAAAACTAATGCAGTTTTTCACTATCCCTCTGCAGCCTATCCACAGGCACAACAGCTTTGGGGATCTCTGCTTTCCCAGAGACTCAGCATGTCACGGTGCTCACTCTCGCCAGAGCCTTTTTCTGAAAAGGCAAACTTTCGGCTCCTTCTCCCTCAGGGAAGGTGCCAGCCCTGAAAACTAATGCAGTTTTTCACTATCCCTCTGCAGCCTATCCACAGGCACAACAGCTTTTGGGATCTCTGCTTTCCCAGAGACTCAGCATGTCACGGTGCTCGCTCTCGGCAGAAGCTTTTTTCTGAAAAGGCAAACTTACGGCTCCTTCTCCCACAGGGAAGGTGCCAGCCCTGAAAACTAATGCAGTTTTTCACTATCCCTCTGCAGCCTATCCACAGGCACAACAGCTTTGGGGATCTCTGCTTTCCCAGAGACTCAGCATGTCACGGTGCTCGCTCTCGGCAGAAGCTTTTTTCTGAAAAGGCAAACTTACGGCTCCTTCTCCCACAGGGAAGGTGCCAGCCCTGAAAGATCTTGCTGGTATTCACTATCCCTCTGCAGCCTATCCACAGGCACAACAGCTTTGGGGATCTCTGCTTTCCCAGAGACTCAGCATGTCACGGTGCTCGCTCTCGGCAGAAGCTTTTTTCTGAAAAGGCAAACTTACTGCTCCTTCTCCCACAGGGAAGGTGCCAGCCCTGAAAACTAATGCAGTTTTTCACTATCCCTCTGCAGCCTATCCACAGGCACAACAGCTTTTGGGATCTCTGCTTTCCCAGAGACTCAGCATGTCACGGTGCTCGCTCTCGGCAGAAGCTTTTTTCTGAAAAGGCAAACTTACTGCTCCTTCTCCCACAGGGAAGGTGCCAGCCCTGAAAACTAATGCAGTTTTTCACTATCCCTCTGCAGCCTATCCACAGGCACAACAGCTTTGGGGATCTCTGCTTTCCCAGAGACTCAGCATGTCACGGTGCTCGCTCTCGGCAGAAGCTTTTTTCTGAAAAGGCAAACTTACTGCTCCTTCTCCCACAGGGAAGGTGCCAGCCCTGAAAACTAATGCAGTTTTTCACTATCCCTCTGCAGCCTATCCACAGGCACAACAGCTTTGGGGATCTCTGCTTTCCCAGAGACTCAGCATGTCACGGTGCTCGCTCTCGGCAGAAGCTTTTTTCTGAAAAGGCAAACTTACGGCTCCTTCTCCCACAGGGAAGGTGCCAGCCCTGAAAACTAATGCAGTTTTTCACTATCCCTCTGCAGCCTATCCACAGGCACAACAGCTTTGGGGATCTCTGCTTTCCCAGAGACTCAGCATGTCACGGTGCTCGCTCTCGGCAGAAGCTTTTTTTCTGAAAAGGCAAACTTACGGCTCCTTCTCCCACAGGGAAGGTGCCAGCCCTGAAAACTAATGCAGTTTTTCACTATCCCTCTGCAGCCTATCCACAGGCACAACAGCTTTGGGGATCTCTTCTTTCCCAGAGACTCAGCATGTCACGGTGCTCGCTCTCGGCAGAAGCTTTTTTCTGAAAAGGCAAACTTACGGCTCCTTCTCCCACAGGGAAGGTGCCAGCCCTGAAAACTAATGCAGTTTTTCACTATCCCTCTGCAGCCTATCCACAGGCACAACAGCTTTGGGGATCTCTGCTTTCCCAGAGACTCAGCATGTCACGGTGCTCGCTCTCGGCAGAAGCTTTTTTCTGAAAAGGCAAACTTACGGCTCCTTCTCCCACAGGGAAGGTGCCAGCCCTGAAAACTAATGCAGTTTTTCACTATCCCTCTGCAGCCTATCCACAGGCACAACAGCTTTGGGGATCTCTGCTTTCCCAGAGACTCAGCATGTCACGGTGCTCGCTCTCGGCAGAAGCTTTTTTCTGAAAAGGCAAACTTACTGCTCCTTCTCCCACAGGGAAGGTGCCAGCCCTGAAAGATCTTGCTGGTATTCACTATCCCTCTGCAGCCTATCCACAGGCACAACAGCTTTTGGGATCTCTGCTTTCCCAGAGACTCAGCATGTCACGGTGCTCGCTCTCGGCAGAAGCTTTTTTCTGAAAAGGCAAACTTACTGCTCCTTCTCCCACAGGGAAGGTGCCAGCCCTGAAAACTAATGCAGTTTTTCACTATCCCTCTGCAGCCTATCCACAGGCACAACAGCTTTGGGGATCTCTGCTTTCCCAGAGACTCAGCATGTCACGGTGCTCACTCTCGCCAGAGCCTTTTTCTGAAAAGGCAAACTTTCGGCTCCTTCTCCCTCAGGGAAGGTGCCAGCCCTGAAAACTAATGCAGTTTTTCACTATCCCTCTGCAGCCTATCCACAGGCACAACAGCTTTGGGGATCTCTGCTTTCCCAGAGACTCAGCATGTCACGGTGCTCACTCTCGCCAGAGCCTTTTTCTGAAAAGGCAAACTTTCGGCTCCTTCTCCCTCAGGGAAGGTGCCAGCCCTGAAAACTAATGCAGTTTTTCACTATCCCTCTGCAGCCTATCCACAGGCACAACAGCTTTTGGGATCTCTGCTTTCCCAGAGACTCAGCATGTCACGGTGCTCGCTCTCGGCAGAAGCTTTTTTCTGAAAAGGCAAACTTACGGCTCCTTCTCCCACAGGGAAGGTGCCAGCCCTGAAAACTAATGCAGTTTTTCACTATCCCTCTGCAGCCTATCCACAGGCACAACAGCTTTGGGGATCTCTGCTTTCCCAGAGACTCAGCATGTCACGGTGCTCGCTCTCGGCAGAAGCTTTTTTCTGAAAAGGCAAACTTACGGCTCCTTCTCCCACAGGGAAGCTGCCAGCCCTGAAAGATCTTGCTGGTATTCACTATCCCTCTGCAGCCTATCCACAGGCACAACAGCTTTGGGGATCTCTGCTTTCCCAGAGACTCAGCATGTCACGGTGCTCGCTCTCGGCAGAAGCTTTTTTCTGAAAAGGCAAACTTACTGCTCCTTCTCCCACAGGGAAGGTGCCAGCCCTGAAAACTAATGCAGTTTTTCACTATCCCTCTGCAGCCTATCCACAGGCACAACAGCTTTTGGGATCTCTGCTTTCCCAGAGACTCAGCATGTCACGGTGCTCGCTCTCGGCAGAAGCTTTTTTCTGAAAAGGCAAACTTACTGCTCCTTCTCCCACAGGGAAGGTGCCAGCCCTGAAAACTAATGCAGTTTTTCACTATCCCTCTGCAGCCTATCCACAGGCACAACAGCTTTGGGGATCTCTGCTTTCCCAGAGACTCAGCATGTCACGGTGCTCGCTCTCGGCAGAAGCTTTTTTCTGAAAAGGCAAACTTACTGCTCCTTCTCCCACAGGGAAGGTGCCAGCCCTGAAAACTAATGCAGTTTTTCA
>NW_026060954.1:0-48188 GCF_929443795.1 Astur gentilis | reverse complement strand
TTTTTCTGAAAAGGCAAACTTACGGCTCCTTCTCCCACAGGGAAGGTGCCAGCCCTGAAAACTAATGCAGTTTTACACTATCCCTCTGCAGCCTATCCACAGGCACAACAGCTTTTGGGATCTCTGCTTTCCCAGAGACTCAGCATGTCACGGTGCTCGCTCTCGGCAAAAGCTTTTTCTGAGAAGGCAAAAGTGTGGCTCCTTCTCCCACAAGGAAGGTGCTAGCCCTGAAAGATCTTGCTGGTATTCACTATCCCTCTGCAGCCTATCCACAGGCACAACAGCTTTGGGGATCTCTGCTTTCCCAGAGACTCAGCATGTCACGGTGCTCGCTCTCGGCAGAAGCTTTTTTCTGAAAAGGCAAACTTACGGCTCCTTCTCCCACAGGGAAGGTGCCAGCCCTGAAAACTAATGCAGTTTTTCACTATCCCTCTGCAGCCTATCCACAGGCACAACAGCTTTTGGGATCTCTGCTTTCCCAGAGACTCAGCATGTCACGGTGCTCGCTCTCGGCAGAAGCTTTTTTTCTGAAAAGGCAAACTTACGGCTCCTTCTCCCACAGGGAAGGTGCCAGCCCTGAAAACTAATGCAGTTTTTCACTATCCCCCTGCAGCCTATCCACAGGCACAACAGCTTTGGGGATCTCTGCTTTCCCAGAGACTCAGCATGTCACGGTGCTCGTTCTCGGCAGAAGCTTTTTCTGAGAAGGCAAAAGTGTGGCTCCTTCTCCCACAAGGAAGGTGCTAGCCCTGAAAGATCTTGCTGGTATTCACTATCCCTCTGCAGCCTATCCACAGGCACAACAGCTTTTGGGATCTCTGCTTTCCCAGAGACTCAGCATGTCACGGTGCTCGCTCTCGGCAGAAGCTTTTTTCTGAAAAGGCAAACTTACGGCTCCTTCTCCCACAGGGAAGGTGCCAGCCCTGAAAACTAATGCAGTTTTTCACTATCCCTCTGCAGCCTATCCACAGGCACAACAGCTTTTGGGATCTCTGCTTTCCCAGAGACTCAGCATGTCACGGTGCTCGCTCTCGGCAGAAGCTTTTTTCTGAAAAGGCAAACTTACGGCTCCTTCTCCCACAGGGAAGGTGCCAGCCCTGAAAACTAATGCAGTTTTTCACTATCCCCCTGCAGCCTATCCACAGGCACAACAGCTTTGGGGATCTCTGCTTTCCCAGAGACTCAGCATGTCACGGTGCTCGTTCTCGGCAGAAGCTTTTTCTGAGAAGGCAAAAGTGTGGCTCCTTCTCTCACAAGGAAGGTGCTAGCCCTGAAAGATCTTGCTGGTATTCACTATCCCTCTGCAGCCTATCCACAGGCACAACAGCTTTGGGGATCTCTGCTTTCCCAGAGACTCAGCATGTCACGGTGCTCGCTCTCGGCAGAAGCTTTTTTCTGAAAAGGCAAACTTACGGCTCCTTCTCCCACAGGGAAGGTGCCAGCCCTGAAAACTAATGCAGTTTTTCACTATCCCTCTGCAGCCTATCCACAGGCACAACAGCTTTGGGGATCTCTGCTTTCCCAGAGACTCAGCATGTCACGGTGCTCGCTCTCGGCAAAAGCTTTTTCTGAAAAGGCAAAAGTGTGGCTCCTTCTCCCACAAGGAAGGTGCTAGCCCTGAAAGATCTTGCTGGTATTCACTATCCCTCTGCAGCCTATCCACAGGCACAACAGCTTTTGGGATCTCTGCTTTCCCAGAGACTCAGCATGTCACGGTGCTCGCTCTCGGCAGAAGCTTTTTTCTGAAAAGGCAAACTTACGGCTCCTTCTCCCACAGGGAAGGTGCCAGCCCTGAAAACTAATGCAGTTTTTCACTATCCCCCTGCAGCCTATCCACAGGCACAACAGCTTTGGGGATCTCTGCTTTCCCAGAGACTCAGCATGTCACGGTGCTCGTTCTCGGCAGAAGCTTTTTCTGAGAAGGCAAAAGTGTGGCTCCTTCTCCCACAAGGAAGGTGCTAGCCCTGAAAGATCTTGCTGGTATTCACTATCCCTCTGCAGCCTATCCACAGGCACAACAGCTTTTGGGATCTCTGCTTTCCCAGAGACTCAGCATGTCACGGTGCTCGCTCTCGGCAGAAGCTTTTTTCTGAAAAGGCAAACTTACGGCTCCTTCTCCCACAGGGAAGGTGCCAGCCCTGAAAACTAATGCAGTTTTTCACTATCCCTCTGCAGCCTATCCACAGGCACAACAGCTTTGGGGATCTCTGCTTTCCCAGAGACTCAGCATGTCACGGTGCTCGCTCTCGGCAGAAGCTTTTTTCTGAAAAGGCAAACTTACGGCTCCTTCTCCCACAGGAAGGTGCCAGCCCTGAAAACTAATGCAGTTTTTCACTATCCCTCTGCAGCCTATCCACAGGCACAACAGCTTTTGGGATCTCTGCTTTCCAGAGACTCAGCATGTCACGGTGCTCGCTCTCGGCAGAAGCTTTTTTCTGAAAAGGCAAACTTACGGCTCCTTCTCCCACAGGGAAGGTGCCAGCCCTGAAAACTAATGCAGTTTTTCACTATCCCTCTGCAGCCTATCCACAGGCACAACAGCTTTGGGGATCTCTGCTTTCCCAGAGACTCAGCATGTCACGGTGCTCGCTCTCGGCAGAAGCTTTTTTCTGAAAAGGCAAACTTACGGCTCCTTCTCCCACAGGGAAGGTGCCAGCCCTGAAAACTAATGCAGTTTTTCACTATCCCTCTGCAGCCTATCCACAGGCACAACAGCTTTTGGGATCTCTGCTTTCCCAGAGACTCAGCATGTCACGGTGCTCGCTCTCGGCAGAAGCTTTTATCTGAAAAGGCAAACTTACGGCTCCTTCTCCCACAGGGAAGGTGCCAGCCCTGAAAACTAATGCAGTTTTACACTATCCCTCTGCAGCCTATCCACAGGCACAACAGCTTTTGGGATCTCTGCTTTCCCAGAGACTCAGCATGTCACGGTGCTCGCTCTCGGCAAAAGCTTTTTCTGAGAAGGCAAAAGTGTGGCTCCTTCTCCCACAAGGAAGGTGCTAGCCCTGAAAGATCTTGCTGGTATTCACTATCCCTCTGCAGCCTATCCACAGGCACAACAGCTTTTGGGATCTCTGCTTTCCCAGAGACTCAGCATGTCACGGTGCTCGCTCTCGGCAGAAGCTTTTTTCTGAAAAGGCAAACTTACGGCTCCTTCTCCCACAGGGAAGGTGCCAGCCCTGAAAACTAATGCAGTTTTTCACTATCCCTCTGCAGCCTATCCACAGGCACAACAGCTTTTGGGATCTCTGCTTTCCCAGAGACTCAGCATGTCACGGTGCTCGCTCTCGGCAGAAGCTTTTTTCTGAAAAGGCAAACTTACGGCTCCTTCTCCCACAGGGAAGGTGCCAGCCCTGAAAACTAATGCAGTTTTTCACTATCCCCCTGCAGCCTATCCACAGGCACAACAGCTTTGGGGATCTCTGCTTTCCCAGAGACTCAGCATGTCACGGTGCTCGTTCTCGGCAGAAGCTTTTTCTGAGAAGGCAAAAGTGTGGCTCCTTCTCCCACAAGGAAGGTGCTAGCCCTGAAAGATCTTGCTGGTATTCACTATCCCTCTGCAGCCTATCCACAGGCACAACAGCTTTTGGGATCTCTGCTTTCCCAGAGACTCAGCATGTCACGGTGCTCGCTCTCGGCAGAAGCTTTTTTCTGAAAAGGCAAACTTACGGCTCCTTCTCCCACAGGGAAGGTGCCAGCCCTGAAAACTAATGCAGTTTTTCACTATCCCTCTGCAGCCTATCCACAGGCACAACAGCTTTGGGGATCTCTGCTTTCCCAGAGACTCAGCATGTCACGGTGCTCGCTCTCGGCAGAAGCTTTTTTCTGAAAAGGCAAACTTACGGCTCCTTCTCCCACAGGGAAGGTGCCAGCCCTGAAAACTAATGCAGTTTTTCACTATCCCTCTGCAGCCTATCCACAGGCACAACAGCTTTGGGGATCTCTGCTTTCCCAGAGACTCAGCATGTCACGGTGCTCGCTCTCGGCAGAAGCTTTTTCTGAAAAGGCAAACTTACGGCTCCTTCTCCCACAGGGAAGGTGCCAGCCCTGAAAACTAATGCAGTTTTTCACTATCCCTCTGCAGCCTATCCACAGGCACAACAGCTTTGGGGATCTCTGCTTTCCCAGAGACTCAGCATGTCACGGTGCTCGCTCTCGGCAGAAGCTTTTTTCTGAAAAGGCAAACTTACGGCTCCTTCTCCCACAGGGAAGGTGCCAGCCCTGAAAACTAATGCAGTTTTTCACTATCCCTCTGCAGCCTATCCACAGGCACAACAGCTTTTGGGATCTCTGCTTTCCCAGAGACTCAGCATGTCACGGTGCTCGCTCTCGGCAGAAGCTTTTTTCTGAAAAGGCAAACTTACGGCTCCTTCTCCCACAGGGAAGGTGCCAGCCCTGAAAACTAATGCAGTTTTTCACTATCCCCCTGCAGCCTATCCACAGGCACAACAGCTTTGGGGATCTCTGCTTTCCCAGAGACTCAGCATGTCACGGTGCTCGTTCTCGGCAGAAGCTTTTTCTGAGAAGGCAAAAGTGTGGCTCCTTCTCCCACAAGGAAGGTGCTAGCCCTGAAAGATCTTGCTGGTATTCACTATCCCTCTGCAGCCTATCCACAGGCACAACAGCTTTGGGGATCTCTGCTTTCCCAGAGACTCAGCATGTCACGGTGCTCGCTCTCGGCAGAAGCTTTTTTCTGAAAAGGCAAACTTACGGTTCCTTCTCCCACAGGGAAGGTGCCAGCCCTGAAAACTAATGCAGTTTTTCACTATCCCTCTGCAGCCTATCCACAGGCACAACAGCTTTTGGGATCTCTGCTTTCCCAGAGACTCAGCATGTCACGGTGCTCGCTCTCGGCAGAAGCTTTTTTCTGAAAAGGCAAACTTACGGCTCCTTCTCCCACAGGGAAGGTGCCAGCCCTGAAAACTAATGCAGTTTTTCACTATCCCTCTGCAGCCTATCCACAGGCACAACAGCTTTGGGGATCTCTGCTTTCCCAGAGACTCAGCATGTCACGGTGCTCGCTCTCGGCAGAAGCTTTTTTCTGAAAAGGCAAACTTACGGCTCCTTCTCCCACAGGGAAGGTGCCAGCCCTGAAAACTAATGCAGTTTTTCACTATCCCTCTGCAGCCTATCCACAGGCACAACAGCTTTGGGGATCTCTGCTTTCCCAGAGACTCAGCATGTCACGGTGCTCGCTCTCGGCAGAAGCTTTTTCTGAAAAGGCAAACTTACGGCTCCTTCTCCCACAGGGAAGGTGCCAGCCCTGAAAACTAATGCAGTTTTACACTATCCCTCTGCAGCCTATCCACAGGCACAACAGCTTTTGGGATCTCTGCTTTCCCAGAGACTCAGCATGTCACGGTGCTCGCTCTCGGCAAAAGCTTTTTCTGAGAAGGCAAAAGTGTGGCTCCTTCTCCCACAAGGAAGGTGCTAGCCCTGAAAGATCTTGCTGGTATTCACTATCCCTCTGCAGCCTATCCACAGGCACAACAGCTTTTGGGATCTCTGCTTTCCCAGAGACTCAGCATGTCACGGTGCTCGCTCTCGGCAGAAGCTTTTTTCTGAAAAGGCAAACTTACGGCTCCTTCTCCCACAGGGAAGGTGCCAGCCCTGAAAACTAATGCAGTTTTTCACTATCCCTCTGCAGCCTATCCACAGGCACAACAGCTTTTGGGATCTCTGCTTTCCCAGAGACTCAGCATGTCACGGTGCTCGCTCTCGGCAGAAGCTTTTTTCTGAAAAGGCAAACTTACGGCTCCTTCTCCCACAGGGAAGGTGCCAGCCCTGAAAACTAATGCAGTTTTTCACTATCCCCCTGCAGCCTATCCACAGGCACAACAGCTTTGGGGATCTCTGCTTTCCCAGAGACTCAGCATGTCACGGTGCTCGTTCTCGGCAGAAGCTTTTTCTGAGAAGGCAAAAGTGTGGCTCCTTCTCCCACAAGGAAGGTGCTAGCCCTGAAAGATCTTGCTGGTATTCACTATCCCTCTGCAGCCTATCCACAGGCACAACAGCTTTTGGGATCTCTGCTTTCCCAGAGACTCAGCATGTCACGGTGCTCGCTCTCGGCAGAAGCTTTTTTCTGAAAAGGCAAACTTACGGCTCCTTCTCCCACAGGGAAGGTGCCAGCCCTGAAAACTAATGCAGTTTTTCACTATCCCTCTGCAGCCTATCCACAGGCACAACAGCTTTTGGGATCTCTGCTTTCCCAGAGACTCAGCATGTCACGGTGCTCGCTCTCGGCAGAAGCTTTTTTCTGAAAAGGCAAACTTACGGCTCCTTCTCCCACAGGGAAGGTGCCAGCCCTGAAAACTAATGCAGTTTTTCACTATCCCCCTGCAGCCTATCCACAGGCACAACAGCTTTGGGGATCTCTGCTTTCCCAGAGACTCAGCATGTCACGGTGCTCGTTCTCGGCAGAAGCTTTTTCTGAGAAGGCAAAAGTGTGGCTCCTTCTCCCACAAGGAAGGTGCTAGCCCTGAAAGATCTTGCTGGTATTCACTATCCCTCTGCAGCCTATCCACAGGCACAACAGCTTTGGGGATCTCTGCTTTCCCAGAGACTCAGCATGTCACGGTGCTCGCTCTCGGCAGAAGCTTTTTTCTGAAAAGGCAAACTTACGGCTCCTTCTCCCACAGGGAAGGTGCCAGCCCTGAAAACTAATGCAGTTTTTCACTATCCCTCTGCAGCCTATCCACAGGCACAACAGCTTTGGGGATCTCTGCTTTCCCAGAGACTCAGCATGTCACGGTGCTCGCTCTCGGCAAAAGCTTTTTCTGAAAAGGCAAAAGTGTGGCTCCTTCTCCCACAAGGAAGGTGCTAGCCCTGAAAGATCTTGCTGGTATTCACTATCCCTCTGCAGCCTATCCACAGGCACAACAGCTTTTGGGATCTCTGCTTTCCCAGAGACTCAGCATGTCACGGTGCTCGCTCTCGGCAGAAGCTTTTTTCTGAAAAGGCAAACTTACGGCTCCTTCTCCCACAGGGAAGGTGCCAGCCCTGAAAACTAATGCAGTTTTTCACTATCCCCCTGCAGCCTATCCACAGGCACAACAGCTTTGGGGATCTCTGCTTTCCCAGAGACTCAGCATGTCACGGTGCTCGTTCTCGGCAGAAGCTTTTTCTGAGAAGGCAAAAGTGTGGCTCCTTCTCCCACAAGGAAGGTGCTAGCCCTGAAAGATCTTGCTGGTATTCACTATCCCTCTGCAGCCTATCCACAGGCACAACAGCTTTTGGGATCTCTGCTTTCCCAGAGACTCAGCATGTCACGGTGCTCGCTCTCGGCAGAAGCTTTTTTCTGAAAAGGCAAACTTACGGCTCCTTCTCCCACAGGGAAGGTGCCAGCCCTGAAAACTAATGCAGTTTTTCACTATCCCTCTGCAGCCTATCCACAGGCACAACAGCTTTGGGGATCTCTGCTTTCCCAGAGACTCAGCATGTCACGGTGCTCGCTCTCGGCAGAAGCTTTTTTCTGAAAAGGCAAACTTACGGCTCCTTCTCCCACAGGGAAGGTGCCAGCCCTGAAAACTAATGCAGTTTTTCACTATCCCTCTGCAGCCTATCCACAGGCACAACAGCTTTTGGGATCTCTGCTTTCCCAGAGACTCAGCATGTCACGGTGCTCGCTCTCGGCAGAAGCTTTTTTCTGAAAAGGCAAACTTACGGCTCCTTCTCCCACAGGGAAGGTGCCAGCCCTGAAAACTAATGCAGTTTTTCACTATCCCTCTGCAGCCTATCCACAGGCACAACAGCTTTGGGGATCTCTGCTTTCCCAGAGACTCAGCATGTCACGGTGCTCGCTCTCGGCAGAAGCTTTTTTCTGAAAAGGCAAACTTACGGCTCCTTCTCCCACAGGGAAGGTGCCAGCCCTGAAAACTAATGCAGTTTTTCACTATCCCTCTGCAGCCTATCCACAGGCACAACAGCTTTTGGGATCTCTGCTTTCCCAGAGACTCAGCATGTCACGGTGCTCGCTCTCGGCAGAAGCTTTTTTCTGAAAAGGCAAACTTACGGCTCCTTCTCCCACAGGGAAGGTGCCAGCCCTGAAAACTAATGCAGTTTTACACTATCCCTCTGCAGCCTATCCACAGGCACAACAGCTTTTGGGATCTCTGCTTTCCCAGAGACTCAGCATGTCACGGTGCTCGCTCTCGGCAAAAGCTTTTTCTGAGAAGGCAAAAGTGTGGCTCCTTCTCCCACAAGGAAGGTGCTAGCCCTGAAAGATCTTGCTGGTATTCACTATCCCTCTGCAGCCTATCCACAGGCACAACAGCTTTTGGGATCTCTGCTTTCCCAGAGACTCAGCATGTCACGGTGCTCGCTCTCGGCAGAAGCTTTTTTCTGAAAAGGCAAACTTACGGCTCCTTCTCCCACAGGGAAGGTGCCAGCCCTGAAAACTAATGCAGTTTTTCACTATCCCTCTGCAGCCTATCCACAGGCACAACAGCTTTTGGGATCTCTGCTTTCCCAGAGACTCAGCATGTCACGGTGCTCGCTCTCGGCAGAAGCTTTTTTCTGAAAAGGCAAACTTACGGCTCCTTCTCCCACAGGGAAGGTGCCAGCCCTGAAAACTAATGCAGTTTTTCACTATCCCCCTGCAGCCTATCCACAGGCACAACAGCTTTGGGGATCTCTGCTTTCCCAGAGACTCAGCATGTCACGGTGCTCGTTCTCGGCAGAAGCTTTTTCTGAGAAGGCAAAAGTGTGGCTCCTTCTCCCACAAGGAAGGTGCTAGCCCTGAAAGATCTTGCTGGTATTCACTATCCCTCTGCAGCCTATCCACAGGCACAACAGCTTTTGGGATCTCTGCTTTCCCAGAGACTCAGCATGTCACGGTGCTCGCTCTCGGCAGAAGCTTTTTTCTGAAAAGGCAAACTTACGGCTCCTTCTCCCACAGGGAAGGTGCCAGCCCTGAAAACTAATGCAGTTTTTCACTATCCCTCTGCAGCCTATCCACAGGCACAACAGCTTTTGGGATCTCTGCTTTCCCAGAGACTCAGCATGTCACGGTGCTCGCTCTCGGCAGAAGCTTTTTTCTGAAAAGGCAAACTTACGGCTCCTTCTCCCACAGGGAAGGTGCCAGCCCTGAAAACTAATGCAGTTTTTCACTATCCCTCTGCAGCCTATCCACAGGCACAACAGCTTTTGGGATCTCTGCTTTCCCAGAGACTCAGCATGTCACGGTGCTCGCTCTCGGCAAAAGCTTTTTCTGAGAAGGCAAAAGTGTGGCTCCTTCTCCCACAAGGAAGGTGCTAGCCCTGAAAGATCTTGCTGGTATTCACTATCCCTCTGCAGCCTATCCACAGGCACAACAGCTTTGGGGATCTCTGCTTTCCCAGAGACTCAGCATGTCACGGTGCTCGCTCTCGGCAGAAGCTTTTTTCTGAAAAGGCAAACTTACGGCTCCTTCTCCCACAGGGAAGGTGCCAGCCCTGAAAACTAATGCAGTTTTTCACTATCCCTCTGCAGCCTATCCACAGGCACAACAGCTTTTGGGATCTCTGCTTTCCCAGAGACTCAGCATGTCACGGTGCTCGCTCTCGGCAGAAGCTTTTTTCTGAAAAGGCAAACTTACGGCTCCTTCTCCCACAGGGAAGGTGCCAGCCCTGAAAACTAATGCAGTTTTTCACTATCCCTCTGCAGCCTATCCACAGGCACAACAGCTTTTGGGATCTCTGCTTTCCCAGAGACTCAGCATGTCACGGTGCTCGCTCTCGGCAAAAGCTTTTTCTGAGAAGGCAAAAGTGTGGCTCCTTCTCCCACAAGGAAGGTGCTAGCCCTGAAAGATCTTGCTGGTATTCACTATCCCTCTGCAGCCTATCCACAGGCACAACAGCTTTGGGGATCTCTGCTTTCCCAGAGACTCAGCATGTCACGGTGCTCGCTCTCGGCAGAAGCTTTTTTCTGAAAAGGCAAACTTACGGCTCCTTCTCCCACAGGGAAGGTGCCAGCCCTGAAAACTAATGCAGTTTTTCACTATCCCTCTGCAGCCTATCCACAGGCACAACAGCTTTTGGGATCTCTGCTTTCCCAGAGACTCAGCATGTCACGGTGCTCGCTCTCGGCAGAAGCTTTTTTCTGAAAAGGCAAACTTACGGCTCCTTCTCCCACAGGGAAGGTGCCAGCCCTGAAAACTAATGCAGTTTTTCACTATCCCCCTGCAGCCTATCCACAGGCACAACAGCTTTGGGGATCTCTGCTTTCCCAGAGACTCAGCATGTCACGGTGCTCGTTCTCGGCAGAAGCTTTTTCTGAGAAGGCAAAAGTGTGGCTCCTTCTCCCACAAGGAAGGTGCTAGCCCTGAAAGATCTTGCTGGTATTCACTATCCCTCTTCAGCCTATCCACAGGCACAACAGCTTTGGGGATCTCTGCTTTCCCAGAGACTCAGCATGTCACGGTGCTCGCTCTCGGCAGAAGCTTTTTTCTGAAAAGGCAAACTTACGGCTCCTTCTCCCACAGGGAAGGTGCCAGCCCTGAAAACTAATGCAGTTTTTCACTATCCCTCTGCAGCCTATCCACAGGCACAACAGCTTTGGGGATCTCTGCTTTCCCAGAGACTCAGCATGTCACGGTGCTCGCTCTCGGCAGAAGCTTTTTTCTGAAAAGGCAAACTTACGGCTCCTTCTCCCACAGGGAAGGTGCCAGCCCTGAAAACTAATGCAGTTTTTCACTATCCCTCTGCAGCCTATCCACAGGCACAACAGCTTTTGGGATCTCTGCTTTCCCAGAGACTCAGCATGTCACGGTGCTCGCTCTCGGCAGAAGCTTTTTTCTGAAAAGGCAAACTTACGGCTCCTTCTCCCACAGGGAAGGTGCCAGCCCTGAAAACTAATGCAGTTTTTCACTATCCCTCTGCAGCCTATCCACAGGCACAACAGCTTTGGGGATCTCTGCTTTCCCAGAGACTCAGCATGTCACGGTGCTCGCTCTCGGCAGAAGCTTTTTTCTGAAAAGGCAAACTTACGGCTCCTTCTCCCACAGGGAAGGTGCCAGCCCTGAAAACTAATGCAGTTTTTCACTATCCCTCTGCAGCCTATCCACAGGCACAACAGCTTTGGGGATCTCTGCTTTCCCAGAGACTCAGCATGTCACGGTGCTCGCTCTCGGCAGAAGCTTTTTTCTGAAAAGGCAAACTTACGGCTCCTTCTCCCACAGGGAAGGTGCCAGCCCTGAAAACTAATGCAGTTTTACACTATCCCTCTGCAGCCTATCCACAGGCACAACAGCTTTTGGGATCTCTGCTTTCCCAGAGACTCAGCATGTCACGGTGCTCGCTCTCGGCAAAAGCTTTTTCTGAGAAGGCAAAAGTGTGGCTCCTTCTCCCACAAGGAAGGTGCTAGCCCTGAAAGATCTTGCTGGTATTCACTATCCCTCTGCAGCCTATCCACAGGCACAACAGCTTTTGGGATCTCTGCTTTCCCAGAGACTCAGCATGTCACGGTGCTCGCTCTCGGCAGAAGCTTTTTTCTGAAAAGGCAAACTTACGGCTCCTTCTCCCACAGGGAAGGTGCCAGCCCTGAAAACTAATGCAGTTTTTCACTATCCCTCTGCAGCCTATCCACAGGCACAACAGCTTTTGGGATCTCTGCTTTCCCAGAGACTCAGCATGTCACGGTGCTCGCTCTCGGCAGAAGCTTTTTTCTGAAAAGGCAAACTTACGGCTCCTTCTCCCACAGGGAAGGTGCCAGCCCTGAAAACTAATGCAGTTTTTCACTATCCCCCTGCAGCCTATCCACAGGCACAACAGCTTTGGGGATCTCTGCTTTCCCAGAGACTCAGCATGTCACGGTGCTCGTTCTCGGCAGAAGCTTTTTCTGAGAAGGCAAAAGTGTGGCTCCTTCTCCCACAAGGAAGGTGCTAGCCCTGAAAGATCTTGCTGGTATTCACTATCCCTCTGCAGCCTATCCACAGGCACAACAGCTTTGGGGATCTCTGCTTTCCCAGAGACTCAGCATGTCACGGTGCTCGCTCTCGGCAGAAGCTTTTTTCTGAAAAGGCAAACTTACGGCTCCTTCTCCCACAGGGAAGGTGCCAGCCCTGAAAACTAATGCAGTTTTTCACTATCCCTCTGCAGCCTATCCACAGGCACAACAGCTTTGGGGATCTCTGCTTTCCCAGAGACTCAGCATGTCACGGTGCTCGCTCTCGGCAAAAGCTTTTTCTGAAAAGGCAAAAGTGTGGCTCCTTCTCCCACAAGGAAGGTGCTAGCCCTGAAAGATCTTGCTGGTATTCACTATCCCTCTGCAGCCTATCCACAGGCACAACAGCTTTTGGGATCTCTGCTTTCCCAGAGACTCAGCATGTCACGGTGCTCGCTCTCGGCAGAAGCTTTTTTCTGAAAAGGCAAACTTACGGCTCCTTCTCCCACAAGGAAGGTGCTAGCCCTGAAAGATCTTGCTGGTATTCACTATCCCTCTGCAGCCTATCCACAGGCACAACAGCTTTTGGGATCTCTGCTTTCCCAGAGACTCAGCATGTCACGGTGCTCGCTCTCGGCAGAAGCTTTTTTCTGAAAAGGCAAACTTACGGCTCCTTCTCCCACAGGGAAGGTGCCAGCCCTGAAAACTAATGCAGTTTTTCACTATCCCCCTGCAGCCTATCCACAGGCACAACAGCTTTGGGGATCTCTGCTTTCCCAGAGACTCAGCATGTCACGGTGCTCGTTCTCGGCAGAAGCTTTTTCTGAGAAGGCAAAAGTGTGGCTCCTTCTCCCACAAGGAAGGTGCTAGCCCTGAAAGATCTTGCTGGTATTCACTATCCCTCTGCAGCCTATCCACAGGCACAACAGCTTTTGGGATCTCTGCTTTCCCAGAGACTCAGCATGTCACGGTGCTCGCTCTCGGCAGAAGCTTTTTTCTGAAAAGGCAAACTTACGGCTCCTTCTCCCACAGGGAAGGTGCCAGCCCTGAAAACTAATGCAGTTTTTCACTATCCCTCTGCAGCCTATCCACAGGCACAACAGCTTTTGGGATCTCTGCTTTCCCAGAGACTCAGCATGTCACGGTGCTCGCTCTCGGCAGAAGCTTTTTTCTGAAAAGGCAAACTTACGGCTCCTTCTCCCACAGGGAAGGTGCCAGCCCTGAAAACTAATGCAGTTTTTCACTATCCCTCTGCAGCCTATCCACAGGCACAACAGCTTTGGGGATCTCTGCTTTCCCAGAGACTCAGCATGTCACGGTGCTCGTTCTCGGCAGAAGCTTTTTCTGAGAAGGCAAAAGTGTGGCTCCTTCTCCCACAAGGAAGGTGCTAGCCCTGAAAGATCTTGCTGGTATTCACTATCCCTCTGCAGCCTATCCACAGGCACAACAGCTTTTGGGATCTCTGCTTTCCCAGAGACTCAGCATGTCACGGTGCTCGCTCTCGGCAGAAGCTTTTTTCTGAAAAGGCAAACTTACGGCTCCTTCTCCCACAGGGAAGGTGCCAGCCCTGAAAACTAATGCAGTTTTTCACTATCCCCCTGCAGCCTATCCACAGGCACAACAGCTTTGGGGATCTCTGCTTTCCCAGAGACTCAGCATGTCACGGTGCTCGCTCTCGGCAGAAGCTTTTTTCTGAAAAGGCAAACTTACGGCTCCTTCTCCCACAGGGAAGGTGCCAGCCCTGAAAACTAATGCAGTTTTTCACTATCCCTCTGCAGCCTATCCACAGGCACAACAGCTTTTGGGATCTCTGCTTTCCCAGAGACTCAGCATGTCACGGTGCTCGCTCTCGGCAAAAGCTTTTTCTGAGAAGGCAAAAGTGTGGCTCCTTCTCCCACAAGGAAGGTGCTAGCCCTGAAAGACCTTGCTGGTATTCACTATCCCTCTGCAGCCTATCCACAGGCACAACAGCTTTTGGGATCTCTGCTTTCCCAGAGACTCAGCATGTCACGGTGCTCGCTCTCGGCAGAAGCTTTTTTCTGAAAAGGCAAACTTACGGCTCCTTCTCCCACAGGGAAGGTGCCAGCCCTGAAAACTAATGCAGTTTTTCACTATCCCTCTGCAGCCTATCCACAGGCACAACAGCTTTGGGGATCTCTGCTTTCCCAGAGACTCAGCATGTCACGGTGCTCGCTCTCGGCAGAAGCTTTTTTCTGAAAAGGCAAACTTACGGCTCCTTCTCCCACAGGGAAGGTGCCAGCCCTGAAAACTAATGCAGTTTTTCACTATCCCTCTGCAGCCTATCCACAGGCACAACAGCTTTGGGGATCTCTGCTTTCCCAGAGACTCAGCATGTCACGGTGCTCGTTCTCGGCAGAAGCTTTTTCTGAGAAGGCAAAAGTGTGGCTCCTTCTCCCACAAGGAAGGTGCTAGCCCTGAAAGATCTTGCTGGTATTCACTATCCCTCTGCAGCCTATCCACAGGCACAACAGCTTTTGGGATCTCTGCTTTCCCAGAGACTCAGCATGTCACGGTGCTCGCTCTCGGCAGAAGCTTTTTTCTGAAAAGGCAAACTTACGGCTCCTTCTCCCACAGGGAAGGTGCCAGCCCTGAAAACTAATGCAGTTTTTCACTATCCCTCTGCAGCCTATCCACAGGCACAACAGCTTTTGGGATCTCTGCTTTCCCAGAGACTCAGCATGTCACGGTGCTCGCTCTCGGCAGAAGCTTTTTTCTGAAAAGGCAAACTTACGGCTCCTTCTCCCACAGGGAAGGTGCCAGCCCTGAAAACTAATGCAGTTTTTCACTATCCCTCTGCAGCCTATCCACAGGCACAACAGCTTTGGGGATCTCTGCTTTCCCAGAGACTCAGCATGTCACGGTGCTCGCTCTCGGCAAAAGCTTTTTCTGAAAAGGCAAAAGTGTGGCTCCTTCTCCCACAAGGAAGGTGCTAGCCCTGAAAGATCTTGCTGGTATTCACTATCCCTCTGCAGCCTATCCACAGGCACAACAGCTTTTGGGATCTCTGCTTTCCCAGAGACTCAGCATGTCACGGTGCTCGCTCTCGGCAGAAGCTTTTTTCTGAAAAGGCAAACTTACGGCTCCTTCTCCCACAGGGAAGGTGCCAGCCCTGAAAACTAATGCAGTTTTTCACTATCCCCCTGCAGCCTATCCACAGGCACAACAGCTTTGGGGATCTCTGCTTTCCCAGAGACTCAGCAAGTCACGGTGCTCGTTCTCGGCAGAAGCTTTTTCTGAGAAGGCAAAAGTGTGGCTCCTTCTCCCACAAGGAAGGTGCTAGCCCTGAAAGATCTTGCTGGTATTCACTATCCCTCTGCAGCCTATCCACAGGCACAACAGCTTTGGGGATCTCTGCTTTCCCAGAGACTCAGCATGTCACGGTGCTCGCTCTCGGCAGAAGCTTTTTTCTGAAAAGGCAAACTTACGGCTCCTTCTCCCACAGGGAAGGTGCCAGCCCTGAAAACTAATGCAGTTTTTCACTATCCCTCTGCAGCCTATCCACAGGCACAACAGCTTTGGGGATCTCTGCTTTCCCAGAGACTCAGCATGTCACGGTGCTCGCTCTCGGCAGAAGCTTTTTTCTGAAAAGGCAAACTTACGGCTCCTTCTCCCACAGGGAAGGTGCCAGCCCTGAAAACTAATGCAGTTTTTCACTATCCCTCTGCAGCCTATCCACAGGCACAACAGCTTTGGGGATCTCTGCTTTCCCAGAGACTCAGCATGTCACGGTGCTCGCTCTCGGCAGAAGCTTTTTTCTGAAAAAGAAAACTTTCGGCTCCTTCTCCCTCAGGGAAGGTGCTAGCCCTGAAAACTAATGCAGTTTTTCACTATCCCCCTGCAGCCTATCCACAGGCACAACAGCTTTGGGGATCTCTGCTTTCCCAGAGACTCAGCATGTCACGGTGCTCGTTCTCGGCAGAAGCTTTTTCTGAGAAGGCAAAAGTGTGGCTCCTTCTCCCACAAGGAAGGTGCTAGCCCTGAAAGATCTTGCTGGTATTCACTATCCCTCTGCAGCCTATCCACAGGCACAACAGCTTTTGGGATCTCTGCTTTCCCAGAGACTCAGCATGTCACGGTGCTCGCTCTCGGCAGAAGCTTTTTTCTGAAAAGGCAAACTTACGGCTCCTTCTCCCACAGGGAAGGTGCCAGCCCTGAAAACTAATGCAGTTTTTCACTATCCCTCTGCAGCCTATCCACAGGCACAACAGCTTTTGGGATCTCTGCTTTCCCAGAGACTCAGCATGTCACGGTGCTCGCTCTCGGCAGAAGCTTTTTTCTGAAAAGGCAAACTTACGGCTCCTTCTCCCACAGGGAAGGTGCCAGCCCTGAAAACTAATGCAGTTTTTCACTATCCCTCTGCAGCCTATCCACAGGCACAACAGCTTTGGGGATCTCTGCTTTCCCAGAGACTCAGCATGTCACGGTGCTCGCTCTCGGCAGAAGCTTTTTTCTGAAAAGGCAAACTTACGGCTCCTTCTCCCACAGGGAAGGTGCCAGCCCTGAAAACTAATGCAGTTTTTCACTATCCCTCTGCAGCCTATCCACAGGCACAACAGCTTTGGGGATCTCTGCTTTCCCAGAGACTCAGCATGTCACGGTGCTCGCTCTCGGCAGAAGCTTTTTTCTGAAAAGGCAAACTTACGGCTCCTTCTCCCACAGGGAAGGTGCCAGCCCTGAAAACTAATGCAGTTTTTCACTATCCCTCTGCAGCCTATCCACAGGCACAACAGCTTTGGGGATCTCTGCTTTCCCAGAGACTCAGCATGTCACGGTGCTCGCTCTCGGCAGAAGCTTTTTTCTGAAAAAGAAAACTTTCGGCTCCTTCTCCCTCAGGGAAGGTGCTAGCCCTGAAAACTAATGCAGTTTTTCACTATCCCCCTGCAGCCTATCCACAGGCACAACAGCTTTTGGGATCTCTGCTTTCCCAGAGACTCAGCATGTCACGGTGCTCGTTCTCGGCAGAAGCTTTTTCTGAGAAGGCAAAAGTGTGGCTCCTTCTCCCACAAGGAAGGTGCTAGCCCTGAAAGATCTTGCTGGTATTCACTATCCCTCTGCAGCCTATCCACAGGCACAACAGCTTTTGGGATCTCTGCTTTCCCAGAGACTCAGCATGTCACGGTGCTCGCTCTCGGCAGAAGCTTTTTTCTGAAAAGGCAAACTTACGGCTCCTTCTCCCACAGGGAAGGTGCCAGCCCTGAAAACTAATGCAGTTTTTCACTATCCCTCTGCAGCCTATCCACAGGCACAACAGCTTTGGGGATCTCTGCTTTCCCAGAGACTCAGCATGTCATGGTGCTCGCTCTCGGCAGAAGCTTTTTTCTGAAAAGGCAAACTTACGGCTCCTTCTCCCACAGGGAAGGTGCCAGCCCTGAAAACTAATGCAGTTTTACACTATCCCTCTGCAGCCTATCCACAGGCACAACAGCTTTTGGGATCTCTGCTTTCCCAGAGACTCAGCATGTCACGGTGCTCGCTCTCGGCAGAAGCTTTTTTCTGAAAAGGCAAACTTACGGCTCCTTCTCCCACAGGGAAGGTGCCAGCCCTGAAAACTAATGCAGTTTTTCACTATCCCCCTGCAGCCTATCCACAGGCACAACAGCTTTGGGGATCTCTGCTTTCCCAGAGACTCAGCATGTCACGGTGCTCGTTCTCGGCAGAAGCTTTTTCTGAGAAGGCAAAAGTGTGGCTCCTTCTCCCACAAGGAAGGTGCTAGCCCTGAAAGATCTTGCTGGTATTCACTATCCCTCTGCAGCCTATCCACAGGCACAACAGCTTTTGGGATCTCTGCTTTCCCAGAGACTCAGCATGTCACGGTGCTCGCTCTCGGCAGAAGCTTTTTTCTGAAAAGGCAAACTTACGGCTCCTTCTCCCACAGGGAAGGTGCCAGCCCTGAAAACTAATGCAGTTTTTCACTATCCCTCTGCAGCCTATCCACAGGCACAACAGCTTTTGGGATCTCTGCTTTCCCAGAGACTCAGCATGTCACGGTGCTCGCTCTCGGCAGAAGCTTTTTTCTGAAAAGGCAAACTTACGGCTCCTTCTCCCACAGGGAAGGTGCCAGCCCTGAAAACTAATGCAGTTTTTCACTATCCCCCTGCAGCCTATCCACAGGCACAACAGCTTTGGGGATCTCTGCTTTCCCAGAGACTCAGCATGTCACGGTGCTCGTTCTCGGCAGAAGCTTTTTCTGAGAAGGCAAAAGTGTGGCTCCTTCTCCCACAAGGAAGGTGCTAGCCCTGAAAGATCTTGCTGGTATTCACTATCCCTCTGCAGCCTATCCACAGGCACAACAGCTTTGGGGATCTCTGCTTTCCCAGAGACTCAGCATGTCACGGTGCTCGCTCTCGGCAGAAGCTTTTTTCTGAAAAGGCAAACTTACGGCTCCTTCTCCCACAGGGAAGGTGCCAGCCCTGAAAACTAATGCAGTTTTTCACTATCCCTCTGCAGCCTATCCACAGGCACAACAGCTTTTGGGATCTCTGCTTTCCCAGAGACTCAGCATGTCACGGTGCTCGCTCTCGGCAGAAGCTTTTTTCTGAAAAGGCAAACTTACGGCTCCTTCTCCCACAGGGAAGGTGCCAGCCCTGAAAACTAATGCAGTTTTTCACTATCCCTCTGCAGCCTATCCACAGGCACAACAGCTTTTGGGATCTCTGCTTTCCCAGAGACTCAGCATGTCACGGTGCTCGCTCTCGGCAGAAGCTTTTTTCTGAAAAGGCAAACTTACGGCTCCTTCTCCCACAGGGAAGGTGCCAGCCCTGAAAACTAATGCAGTTTTTCACTATCCCTCTGCAGCCTATCCACAGGCACAACAGCTTTGGGGATCTCTGCTTTCCCAGAGACTCAGCATGTCACGGTGCTCGCTCTCGGCAAAAGCTTTTTCTGAGAAGGCAAAAGTGTGGCTCCTTCTCCCACAAGGAAGGTGCTAGCCCTGAAAGATCTTGCTGGTATTCACTATCCCTCTGCAGCCTATCCACAGGCACAACAGCTTTTGGGATCTCTGCTTTCCCAGAGACTCAGCATGTCACGGTGCTCGCTCTCGGCAGAAGCTTTTTTCTGAAAAGGCAAACTTACGGCTCCTTCTCCCACAGGGAAGGTGCCAGCCCTGAAAACTAATGCAGTTTTTCACTATCCCTCTGCAGCCTATCCACAGGCACAACAGCTTTGGGGATCTCTGCTTTCCCAGAGACTCAGCATGTCACGGTGCTCGCTCTCGGCAGAAGCTTTTTTCTGAAAAGGCAAACTTACGGCTCCTTCTCCCACAGGGAAGGTGCCAGCCCTGAAAACTAATGCAGTTTTTCACTATCCCCCTGCAGCCTATCCACAGGCACAACAGCTTTGGGGATCTCTGCTTTCCCAGAGACTCAGCATGTCACGGTGCTCGTTCTCGGCAGAAGCTTTTTCTGAGAAGGCAAAAGTGTGGCTCCTTCTCCCACAAGGAAGGTGCTAGCCCTGAAACATCTTGCTGGTATTCACTATCCCTCTGCAGCCTATCCACAGGCACAACAGCTTTGGGGATCTCTGCTTTCCCAGAGACTCAGCATGTCACGGTGCTCGCTCTCGGCAGAAGCTTTTTTCTGAAAAGGCAAACTTACGGCTCCTTCTCCCACAGGGAAGGTGCCAGCCCTGAAAACTAATGCAGTTTTTCACTATCCCTCTGCAGCCTATCCACAGGCACAACAGCTTTGGGGATCTCTGCTTTCCCAGAGACTCAGCATGTCACGGTGCTCGCTCTCGGCAAAAGCTTTTTCTGAAAAGGCAAAAGTGTGGCTCCTTCTCCCACAAGGAAGGTGCTAGCCCTGAAAGATCTTGCTGGTATTCACTATCCCTCTGCAGCCTATCCACAGGCACAACAGCTTTTGGGATCTCTGCTTTCCCAGAGACTCAGCATGTCACGGTGCTCGCTCTCGGCAGAAGCTTTTTTCTGAAAAGGCAAACTTACGGCTCCTTCTCCCACAGGGAAGGTGCCAGCCCTGAAAACTAATGCAGTTTTTCACTATCCCCCTGCAGCCTATCCACAGGCACAACAGCTTTGGGGATCTCTGCTTTCCCAGAGACTCAGCATGTCACGGTGCTCGTTCTCGGCAGAAGCTTTTTCTGAGAAGGCAAAAGTGTGGCTCCTTCTCCCACAAGGAAGGTGCTAGCCCTGAAAGATCTTGCTGGTATTCACTATCCCTCTGCAGCCTATCCACAGGCACAACAGCTTTTGGGATCTCTGCTTTCCCAGAGACTCAGCATGTCACGGTGCTCGCTCTCGGCAGAAGCTTTTTTCTGAAAAGGCAAACTTACGGCTCCTTCTCCCACAGGGAAGGTGCCAGCCCTGAAAACTAATGCAGTTTTTCACTATCCCTCTGCAGCCTATCCACAGGCACAACAGCTTTTGGGATCTCTGCTTTCCCAGAGACTCAGCATGTCACGGTGCTCGCTCTCGGCAGAAGCTTTTTTCTGAAAAGGCAAACTTACGGCTCCTTCTCCCACAGGGAAGGTGCCAGCCCTGAAAACTAATGCAGTTTTTCACTATCCCTCTGCAGCCTATCCACAGGCACAACAGCTTTGGGGATCTCTGCTTTCCCAGAGACTCAGCATGTCACGGTGCTCGCTCTCGGCAGAAGCTTTTTTCTGAAAAGGCAAACTTACGGCTCCTTCTCCCACAGGGAAGGTGCCAGCCCTGAAAACTAATGCAGTTTTTCACTATCCCTCTGCAGCCTATCCACAGGCACAACAGCTTTTGGGATCTCTGCTTTCCCAGAGACTCAGCATGTCACGGTGCTCGCTCTCGGCAGAAGCTTTTTTCTGAAAAGGCAAACTTACGGCTCCTTCTCCCACAGGGAAGGTGCCAGCCCTGAAAACTAATGCAGTTTTTCACTATCCCCCTGCAGCCTATCCACAGGCACAACAGCTTTGGGGATCTCTGCTTTCCCAGAGACTCAGCATGTCACGGTGCTCGTTCTCGGCAGAAGCTTTTTCTGAGAAGGCAAAAGTGTGGCTCCTTCTCCCACAAGGAAGGTGCTAGCCCTGAAAGATCTTGCTGGTATTCACTATCCCTCTGCAGCCTATCCACAGGCACAACAGCTTTGGGGATCTCTGCTTTCCCAGAGACTCAGCATGTCACGGTGCTCGCTCTCGGCAGAAGCTTTTTTCTGAAAAGGCAAACTTACGGCTCCTTCTCCCACAGGGAAGGTGCCAGCCCTGAAAACTAATGCAGTTTTTCACTATCCCTCTGCAGCCTATCCACAGGCACAACAGCTTTGGGGATCTCTGCTTTCCCAGAGACTCAGCATGTCACGGTGCTCGCTCTCGGCAGAAGCTTTTTTCTGAAAAGGCAAACTTACGGCTCCTTCTCCCACAGGGAAGGTGCCAGCCCTGAAAACTAATGCAGTTTTTCACTATCCCTCTCCAGCCTATCCACAGGCACAACAGCTTTGGGGATCTCTGCTTTCCCAGAGACTCAGCATGTCACGGTGCTCGCTCTCGGCAGAAGCTTTTTTCTGAAAAGGCAAACTTACGGCTCCTTCTCCCACAGGGAAGGTGCCAGCCCTGAAAACTAATGCAGTTTTACACTATCCCTCTGCAGCCTATCCACAGGCACAACAGCTTTTGGGATCTCTGCTTTCCCAGAGACTCAGCATGTCACGGTGCTCGCTCTCGGCAAAAGCTTTTTCTGAGAAGGCAAAAGTGTGGCTCCTTCTCCCACAAGGAAGGTGCTAGCCCTGAAAGATCTTGCTGGTATTCACTATCCCTCTGCAGCCTATCCACAGGCACAACAGCTTTTGGGATCTCTGCTTTCCCAGAGACTCAGCATGTCACGGTGCTCGCTCTCGGCAGAAGCTTTTTTCTGAAAAGGCAAACTTACGGCTCCTTCTCCCACAGGGAAGGTGCCAGCCCTGAAAACTAATGCAGTTTTTCACTATCCCTCTGCAGCCTATCCACAGGCACAACAGCTTTTGGGATCTCTGCTTTCCCAGAGACTCAGCATGTCACGGTGCTCGCTCTCGGCAGAAGCTTTTTTCTGAAAAGGCAAACTTACGGCTCCTTCTCCCACAGGGAAGGTGCCAGCCCTGAAAACTAATGCAGTTTTTCACTATCCCCCTGCAGCCTATCCACAGGCACAACAGCTTTGGGGATCTCTGCTTTCCCAGAGACTCAGCATGTCACGGTGCTCGTTCTCGGCAGAAGCTTTTTCTGAGAAGGCAAAAGTGTGGCTCCTTCTCCCACAAGGAAGGTGCTAGCCCTGAAAGATCTTGCTGGTATTCACTATCCCTCTGCAGCCTATCCACAGGCACAACAGCTTTGGGGATCTCTGCTTTCCCAGAGACTCAGCATGTCACGGTGCTCGCTCTCGGCAGAAGCTTTTTTCTGAAAAGGCAAACTTACGGCTCCTTCTCCCACAGGGAAGGTGCCAGCCCTGAAAACTAATGCAGTTTTTCACTATCCCTCTGCAGCCTATCCACAGGCACAACAGCTTTGGGGATCTCTGCTTTCCCAGAGACTCAGCATGTCACGGTGCTCGCTCTCGGCAGAAGCTTTTTTCTGAAAAGGCAAACTTACGGCTCCTTCTCCCACAGGGAAGGTGCCAGCCCTGAAAACTAATGCAGTTTTTCACTATCCCTCTGCAGCCTATCCACAGGCACAACAGCTTTGGGGATCTCTGCTTTCCCAGAGACTCAGCATGTCACGGTGCTCGCTCTCGGCAGAAGCTTTTTTCTGAAAAGGCAAACTTACGGCTCCTTCTCCCACAGGGAAGGTGCCAGCCCTGAAAACTAATGCAGTTTTTCACTATCCCTCTGCAGCCTATCCACAGGCACAACAGCTTTGGGGATCTCTGCTTTCCCAGAGACTCAGCATGTCACGGTGCTCGCTCTCGGCAGAAGCTTTTTTCTGAAAAAGAAAACTTTCGGCTCCTTCTCCCTCAGGGAAGGTGCTAGCCCTGAAAACTAATGCAGTTTTTCACTATCCCCCTGCAGCCTATCCACAGGCACAACAGCTTTTGGGATCTCTGCTTTCCCAGAGACTCAGCATGTCACGGTGCTCGTTCTCGGCAGAAGCTTTTTCTGAGAAGGCAAAAGTGTGGCTCCTTCTCCCACAAGGAAGGTGCTAGCCCTGAAAGATCTTGCTGGTATTCACTATCCCTCTGCAGCCTATCCACAGGCACAACAGCTTTTGGGATCTCTGCTTTCCCAGAGACTCAGCATGTCACGGTGCTCGCTCTCGGCAGAAGCTTTTTTCTGAAAAGGCAAACTTACGGCTCCTTCTCCCACAGGGAAGGTGCCAGCCCTGAAAACTAATGCAGTTTTTCACTATCCCCCTGCAGCCTATCCACAGGCACAACAGCTTTGGGGATCTCTGCTTTCCCAGAGACTCAGCATGTCACGGTGCTCGCTCTCGGCAGAAGCTTTTTTCTGAAAAGGCAAACTTACGGCTCCTTCTCCCACAGGGAAGGTGCCAGCCCTGAAAACTAATGCAGTTTTTCACTATCCCTCTGCAGCCTATCCACAGGCACAACAGCTTTTGGGATCTCTGCTTTCCCAGAGACTCAGCATGTCACGGTGCTCGCTCTCGGCAGAAGCTTTTTTCTGAAAAGGCAAACTTACGGCTCCTTCTCCCACAGGGAAGGTGCCAGCCCTGAAAACTAATGCAGTTTTTCACTATCCCCCTGCAGCCTATCCACAGGCACAACAGCTTTGGGGATCTCTGCTTTCCCAGAGACTCAGCATGTCACGTTGCTCGTTCTCGGCAGAAGCTTTTTCTGAGAAGGCAAAAGTGTGGCTCCTTCTCCCACAAGGAAGGTGCTAGCCCTGAAAGATCTTGCTGGTATTCACTATCCCTCTGCAGCCTATCCACAGGCACAACAGCTTTTGGGATCTCTGCTTTCCCAGAGACTCAGCATGTCACGGTGCTCGCTCTCGGCAGAAGCTTTTTTCTGAAAAGGCAAACTTACGGCTCCTTCTCCCACAGGGAAGGTGCCAGCCCTGAAAACTAATGCAGTTTTTCACTATCCCCCTGCAGCCTATCCACAGGCACAACAGCTTTGGGGATCTCTGCTTTCCCAGAGACTCAGCATGTCACGGTGCTCGCTCTCGGCAGAAGCTTTTTTCTGAAAAGGCAAACTTACGGCTCCTTCTCCCACAGGGAAGGTGCCAGCCCTGAAAACTAATGCAGTTTTTCACTATCCCTCTGCAGCCTATCCACAGGCACAACAGCTTTTGGGATCTCTGCTTTCCCAGAGACTCAGCATGTCACGGTGCTCGCTCTCGGCAGAAGCTTTTTTCTGAAAAGGCAAACTTACGGCTCCTTCTCCCACAGGGAAGGTGCCAGCCCTGAAAACTAATGCAGTTTTTCACTATCCCCCTGCAGCCTATCCACAGGCACAACAGCTTTGGGGATCTCTGCTTTCCCAGAGACTCAGCATGTCACGGTGCTCGTTCTCGGCAGAAGCTTTTTCTGAGAAGGCAAAAGTGTGGCTCCTTCTCCCACAAGGAAGGTGCTAGCCCTGAAAGATCTTGCTGGTATTCACTATCCCTCTGCAGCCTATCCACAGGCACAACAGCTTTTGGGATCTCTGCTTTCCCAGAGACTCAGCATGTCACGGTGCTCGCTCTCGGCAGAAGCTTTTTTCTGAAAAGGCAAACTTACGGCTCCTTCTCCCACAGGGAAGGTGCCAGCCCTGAAAACTAATGCAGTTTTTCACTATCCCTCTGCAGCCTATCCACAGGCACAACAGCTTTGGGGATCTCTGCTTTCCCAGAGACTCAGCATGTCACGGTGCTCGCTCTCGGCAGAAGCTTTTTTCTGAAAAGGCAAACTTACGGCTCCTTCTCCCACAGGGAAGGTGCCAGCCCTGAAAACTAATGCAGTTTTTCACTATCCCTCTGCAGCCTATCCACAGGCACAACAGCTTTTGGGATCTCTGCTTTCCCAGAGACTCAGCATGTCACGGTGCTCGCTCTCGGCAGAAGCTTTTTTCTGAAAAGGCAAACTTACGGCTCCTTCTCCCACAGGGAAGGTGCCAGCCCTGAAAACTAATGCAGTTTTTCACTATCCCTCTGCAGCCTATCCACAGGCACAACAGCTTTGGGGATCTCTGCTTTCCCAGAGACTCAGCATGTCACGGTGCTCGCTCTCGGCAGAAGCTTTTTTCTGAAAAGGCAAACTTACGGCTCCTTCTCCCACAGGGAAGGTGCCAGCCCTGTAAACTAATGCAGTTTTTCACTATCCCTCTGCAGCCTATCCACAGGCACAACAGCTTTTGGGATCTCTGCTTTCCCAGAGACTCAGCATGTCACGGTGCTCGCTCTCGGCAAAAGCTTTTTCTGAGAAGGCAAAAGTGTGGCTCCTTCTCCCACAAGGAAGGTGCTAGCCCTGAAAGATCTTGCTGGTATTCACTATCCCTCTGCAGCCTATCCACAGGCACAACAGCTTTTGGGATGTCTGCTTTCCCAGAGACTCAGCATGTCACGGTGCTCGCTCTCGGCAGAAGCTTTTTTCTGAAAAGGCAAACTTACGGCTCCTTCTCCCACAGGGAAGGTGCCAGCCCTGAAAACTAATGCAGTTTTTCACTATCCCTCTGCAGCCTATCCACAGGCACAACAGCTTTTGGGATCTCTGCTTTCCCAGAGACTCAGCATGTCACGGTGCTCGCTCTCGGCAGAAGCTTTTTTCTGAAAAGGCAAACTTACGGCTCCTTCTCCCACAGGGAAGGTGCCAGCCCTGAAAACTAATGCAGTTTTTCACTATCCCCCTGCAGCCTATCCACAGGCACAACAGCTTTGGGGATCTCTGCTTTCCCAGAGACTCAGCATGTCACGGTGCTCGCTCTCGGCAGAAGCTTTTTTCTGAAAAGGCAAACTTACGGCTCCTTCTCCCACAGGGAAGGTGCCAGCCCTGAAAACTAATGCAGTTTTTCACTATCCCCCTGCAGCCTATCCACAGGCACAACAGCTTTGGGGATCTCTGCTTTCCCAGAGACTCAGCATGTCACGGTGCTCGCTCTCGGCAGAAGCTTTTTTCTGAAAAGGCAAACTTACGGCTCCTTCTCCCACAGGGAAGGTGCCAGCCCTGAAAACTAATGCAGTTTTTCACTATCCCTCTGCAGCCTATCCACAGGCACAACAGCTTTTGGGATCTCTGCTTTCCCAGAGACTCAGCATGTCACGGTGCTCGCTCTCGGCAGAAGCTTTTTTCTGAAAAGGCAAACTTACGGCTCCTTCTCCCACAGGGAAGGTGCCAGCCCTGAAAACTAATGCAGTTTTTCACTATCCCCCTGCAGCCTATCCACAGGCACAACAGCTTTGGGGATCTCTGCTTTCCCAGAGACTCAGCATGTCACGGTGCTCGTTCTCGGCAGAAGCTTTTTCTGAGAAGGCAAAAGAGTGGCTCCTTCTCCCACAAGGAAGGTGCTAGCCCTGAAAGATCTTGCTGGTATTCACTATCCCTCTGCAGCCTATCCACAGGCACAACAGCTTTTGGGATCTCTGCTTTCCCAGAGACTCAGCATGTCACGGTGCTCGCTCTCGGCAGAAGCTTTTTTCTGAAAAGGCAAACTTACGGCTCCTTCTCCCACAGGGAAGGTGCCAGCCCTGAAAACTAATGCAGTTTTTCACTATCCCTCTGCAGCCTATCCACAGGCACAACAGCTTTGGGGATCTCTGCTTTCCCAGAGACTCAGCATGTCACGGTGCTCGCTCTCGGCAGAAGCTTTTTTCTGAAAAGGCAAACTTACGGCTCCTTCTCCCACAGGGAAGGTGCCAGCCCTGAAAACTAATGCAGTTTTTCACTATCCCTCTGCAGCCTATCCACAGGCACAACAGCTTTGGGGATCTCTGCTTTCCCAGAGACTCAGCATGTCACGGTGCTCGCTCTCGGCAGAAGCTTTTTTCTGAAAAGGCAAACTTACGGCTCCTTCTCCCACAGGGAAGGTGCCAGCCCTGAAAACTAATGCAGTTTTTCACTATCCCTCTGCAGCCTATCCACAGGCACAACAGCTTTGGGGATCTCTGCTTTCCCAGAGACTCAGCATGTCACGGTGCTCGCTCTCGGCAGAAGCTTTTTTCTGAAAAGGCAAACTTACGGCTCCTTCTCCCACAGGGAAGGTGCCAGCCCTGAAAACTAATGCAGTTTTACACTATCCCTCTGCAGCCTATCCACAGGCACAACAGCTTTTGGGATCTCTGCTTTCCCAGAGACTCAGCATGTCACGGTGCTCGCTCTCGGCAAAAGCTTTTTCTGAGAAGGCAAAAGTGTGGCTCCTTCTCCCACAAGGAAGGTGCTAGCCCTGAAAGATCTTGCTGGTATTCACTATCCCTCTGCAGCCTATCCACAGGCACAACAGCTTTTGGGATCTCTGCTTTCCCAGAGACTCAGCATGTCACGGTGCTCGCTCTCGGCAGAAGCTTTTTTCTGAAAAGGCAAACTTACGGCTCCTTCTCCCACAGGGAAGGTGCCAGCCCTGAAAACTAATGCAGTTTTTCACTATCCCTCTGCAGCCTCTCCACAGGCACAACAGCTTTTGGGATCTCTGCTTTCCCAGAGACTCAGCATGTCACGGTGCTCGCTCTCGGCAGAAGCTTTTTTCTGAAAAGGCAAACTTACGGCTCCTTCTCCCACAGGGAAGGTGCCAGCCCTGAAAACTAATGCAGTTTTTCACTATCCCCCTGCAGCCTATCCACAGGCACAACAGCTTTGGGGATCTCTGCTTTCCCAGAGACTCAGCATGTCACGGTGCTCGTTCTCGGCAGAATCTTTTTCTGAGAAGGCAAAAGTGTGGCTCCTTCTCCCACAAGGAAGGTGCTAGCCCTGAAAGATCTTGCTGGTATTCACTATCCCTCTGCAGCCTATCCACAGGCACAACAGCTTTTGGGATCTCTGCTTTCCCAGAGACTCAGCATGTCACGGTGCTCGCTCTCGGCAGAAGCTTTTTTCTGAAAAGGCAAACTTACGGCTCCTTCTCCCACAGGGAAGGTGCCAGCCCTGAAAACTAATGCAGTTTTTCACTATCCCTCTGCAGCCTATCCACAGGCACAACAGCTTTTGGGATCTCTGCTTTCCCAGAGACTCAGCATGTCACGGTGCTCGCTCTCGGCAGAAGCTTTTTTCTGAAAAGGCAAACTTACGTCTCCTTCTCCCACAGGGAAGGTGCCAGCCCTGAAAACTAATGCAGTTTTTCACTATCCCCCTGCAGCCTATCCACAGGCACAACAGCTTTGGGGATCTCTGCTTTCCCAGAGACTCAGCATGTCACGGTGCTCGTTCTCGGCAGAAGCTTTTTCTGAGAAGGCAAAAGTGTGGCTCCTTCTCCCACAAGGAAGGTGCTAGCCCTGAAAGATCTTGCTGGTATTCACTATCCCTCTGCAGCCTATCCACAGGCACAACAGCTTTGGGGATCTCTGCTTTCCCAGAGACTCAGCATGTCACGGTGCTCGCTCTCGGCAGAAGCTTTTTTCTGAAAAGGCAAACTTACGGCTCCTTCTCCCACAGGGAAGGTGCCAGCCCTGAAAACTAATGCAGTTTTTCACTATCCCTCTGCAGCCTATCCACAGGCACAACAGCTTTTGGGATCTCTGCTTTCCCAGAGACTCAGCATGTCACGGTGCTCGCTCTCGGCAGAAGCTTTTTTCTGAAAAGGCAAACTTACGGCTCCTTCTCCCACAGGGAAGGTGCCAGCCCTGAAAACTAATGCAGTTTTTCACTATCCCTCTGCAGCCTATCCACAGGCACAACAGCTTTGGGGATCTCTGCTTTCCCAGAGACTCAGCATGTCACGGTGCTCGCTCTCGGCAGAAGCTTTTTTCTGAAAAGGCAAACTTACGGCTCCTTCTCCCACAGGGAAGGTGCCAGCCCTGAAAACTAATGCAGTTTTTCACTATCCCTCTGCAGCCTATCCACAGGCACAACAGCTTTGGGGATCTCTGCTTTCCCAGAGACTCAGCATGTCACGGTGCTCGCTCTCGGCAGAAGCTTTTTTCTGAAAAGGCAAACTTACGGCTCCATCACCCACAGGGAAGGTGCCAGCCCTGAAAACTAATGCAGTTTTACACTATCCCTCTGCAGCCTATCCACAGGCACAACAGCTTTTGGGATCTCTGCTTTCCCAGAGACTCAGCATGTCACGGTGCTCGCTCTCGGCAAAAGCTTTTTCTGAGAAGGCAAAAGTGTGGCTCCTTCTCCCACAAGGAAGGTGCTAGCCCTGAAAGATCTTGCTGGTATTCACTATCCCTCTGCAGCCTATCCACAGGCACAACAGCTTTTGGGATCTCTGCTTTCCCAGAGACTCAGCATGTCACGGTGCTCGCTCTCGGCAGAAGCTTTTTTCTGAAAAGGCAAACTTACGGCTCCTTCTCCCACAGGGAAGGTGCCAGCCCTGAAAACTAATGCAGTTTTTCACTATCCCTCTGCAGCCTATCCACAGGCACAACAGCTTTGGGGATCTCTGCTTTCCCAGAGACTCAGCATGTCACGGTGCTCGCTCTCGGCAGAAGCTTTTTCTGAGAAGGCAAAAGTGTGGCTCCTTCTCCCACAAGGAAGGTGCTAGCCCTGAAAGATCTTGCTGGTATTCACTATCCCTCTGCAGCCTATCCACAGGCACAACAGCTTTTGGGATCTCTGCTTTCCCAGAGACTCAGCATGTCACGGTGCTCGCTCTCGGCAGAAGCTTTTTTCTGAAAAGGCAAACTTACGGCTCCTTCTCCCACAGGGAAGGTGCCAGCCCTGAAAACTAATGCAGTTTTTCACTATCCCTCTGCAGCCTATCCACAGGCACAACAGCTTTGGGGATCTCTGCTTTCCCAGAGACTCAGCATGTCACGGTGCTCGCTCTCGGCAGAAGCTTTTTTCTGAAAAGGCAAACTTACGGCTCCTTCTCCCACAGGGAAGGTGCCAGCCCTGAAAACTAATGCAGTTTTTCACTATCCCTCTGCAGCCTATCCACAGGCACAACAGCTTTTGGGATCTCTGCTTTCCCAGAGACTCAGCATGTCACGGTGCTCGCTCTCGGCAGAAGCTTTTTTCTGAAAAGGCAAACTTACGGCTCCTTCTCCCACAGGGAAGGTGCCAGCCCTGAAAACTAATGCAGTTTTTCACTATCCCTCTGCAGCCTATCCACAGGCACAACAGCTTTGGGGATCTCTGCTTTCCCAGAGACTCAGCATGTCACGGTGCTCGCTCTCGGCAGAAGCTTTTTTCTGAAAAGGCAAACTTACGGCTCCTTCTCCCACAGGGAAGGTGCCAGCCCTGAAAACTAATGCAGTTTTTCACTATCCCTCTGCAGCCTATCCACAGGCACAACAGCTTTTGGGATCTCTGCTTTCCCAGAGACTCAGCATGTCACGGTGCTCGCTCTCGGCAGAAGCTTTTTTCTGAAAAGGCAAACTTACGGCTCCTTCTCCCACAGGGAAGGTGCCAGCCCTGAAAACTAATGCAGTTTTTCACTATCCCCCTGCAGCCTATCCACAGGCACAACAGCTTTGGGGATCTCTGCTTTCCCAGAGACTCAGCATGTCACGGTGCTCGTTCTCGGCAGAAGCTTTTTCTGAGAAGGCAAAAGTGTGGCTCCTTCTCCCACAAGGAAGGTGCTAGCCCTGAAAGATCTTGCTGGTATTCACTATCCCTCTGCAGCCTATCCACAGGCACAACAGCTTTTGGGATCTCTGCTTTCCCAGAGACTCAGCATGTCACGGTGCTCGCTCTCGGCAGAAGCTTTTTTCTGAAAAGGCAAACTTACGGCTCCTTCTCCCACAGGGAAGGTGCCAGCCCTGAAAACTAATGCAGTTTTTCACTATCCCTCTGCAGCCTATCCACAGGCACAACAGCTTTTGGGATCTCTGCTTTCCCAGAGACTCAGCATGTCACGGTGCTCGCTCTCGGCAGAAGCTTTTTTCTGAAAAGGCAAACTTACGGCTCCTTCTCCCACAGGGAAGGTGCCAGCCCTGAAAACTAATGCAGTTTTTCACTATCCCCCTGCAGCCTATCCACAGGCACAACAGCTTTGGGGATCTCTGCTTTCCCAGAGACTCAGCATGTCACGGTGCTCGCTCTCGGCAGAAGCTTTTTTCTGAAAAGGCAAACTTACGGCTCCTTCTCCCACAGGGAAGGTGCCAGCCCTGAAAACTAATGCAGTTTTTCACTATCCCTCTGCAGCCTATCCACAGGCACAACAGCTTTGGGGATCTCTGCTTTCCCAGAGACTCAGCATGTCACGGTGCTCGCTCTCGGCAGAAGCTTTTTTCTGAAAAGGCAAACTTACGGCTCCTTCTCCCACAGGGAAGGTGCCAGCCCTGAAAACTAATGCAGTTTTTCACTATCCCTCTGCAGCCTATCCACAGGCACAACAGCTTTGGGGATCTCTGCTTTCCCAGAGACTCAGCATGTCACGGTGCTCGCTCTCGGCAGAAGCTTTTTTCTGAAAAGGCAAACTTACGGCTCCTTCTCCCACAGGGAAGGTGCCAGCCCTGAAAACTAATGCAGTTTTTCACTATCCCCCTGCAGCCTATCCACAGGCACAACAGCTTTGGGGATCTCTGCTTTCCCAGAGACTCAGCATGTCACGGTGCTCGTTCTCGGCAGAAGCTTTTTCTGAGAAGGCAAAAGTGTGGCTCCTTCTCCCACAAGGAAGGTGCTAGCCCTGAAAGGTCTTGCTGGTATTCACTATCCCTCTGCAGCCTATCCACAGGCACAACAGCTTTGGGGATCTCTGCTTTCCCAGAGACTCAGCATGTCACGGTGCTCGTTCTCGGCAGAAGCTTTTTCTGAGAAGGCAAAAGTGTGGCTCCTTCTCCCACAAGGAAGGTGCTAGCCCTGAAAGATCTTGCTGGTATTCACTATCCCTCTGCAGCCTATCCACAGGCACAACAGCTTTTGGGATCTCTGCTTTCCCAGAGACTCAGCATGTCACGGTGCTCGCTCTCGGCAGAAGCTTTTTTCTGAAAAGGCAAACTTACGGCTCCTTCTCCCACAGGGAAGGTGCCAGCCCTGAAAACTAATGCAGTTTTTCACTATCCCTCTGCAGCCTATCCACAGGCACAACAGCTTTTGGGATCTCTGCTTTCCCAGAGACTCAGCATGTCACGGTGCTCGCTCTCGGCAAAAGCTTTTTCTGAGAAGGCAAAAGTGTGGCTCCTTCTCCCACAAGGAAGGTGCTAGCCCTGAAAGATCTTGCTGGTATTCACTATCCCTCTGCAGCCTATCCACAGGCACAACAGCTTTTGGGATCTCTGCTTTCCCAGAGACTCAGCATGTCACGGTGCTCGCTCTCGGCAGAAGCTTTTTTCTGAAAAGGCAAACTTACGGCTCCTTCTCCCACAGGGAAGGTGCCAGCCCTGAAAACTAATGCAGTTTTTCACTATCCCTCTGCAGCCTATCCACAGGCACAACAGCTTTGGGGATCTCTGCTTTCCCAGAGACTCAGCATGTCACGGTGCTCGCTCTCGGCAGAAGCTTTTTTCTGAAAAGGCAAACTTACGGCTCCTTCTCCCACAGGGAAGGTGCCAGCCCTGAAAACTAATGCAGTTTTTCACTATCCCCCTGCAGCCTATCCACAGGCACAACAGCTTTGGGGTTCTCTGCTTTCCCAGAGACTCAGCATGTCACGGTGCTCGTTCTCGGCAGAAGCTTTTTCTGAGAAGGCAAAAGTGTGGCTCCTTCTCCCACAAGGAAGGTGCTAGCCCTGAAAGATCTTGCTGGTATTCACTATCCCTCTTCAGCCTATCCACAGGCACAACAGCTTTGGGGATCTCTGCTTTCCCAGAGACTCAGCATGTCACGGTGCTCGCTCTCGGCAGAAGCTTTTTTCTGAAAAGGCAAACTTACGGCTCCTTCTCCCACAGGGAAGGTGCCAGCCCTGAAAACTAATGCAGTTTTTCACTATCCCTCTGCAGCCTATCCACAGGCACAACAGCTTTGGGGATCTCTGCTTTCCCAGAGACTCAGCATGTCACGGTGCTCGCTCTCGGCAGAAGCTTTTTTCTGAAAAGGCAAACTTACGGCTCCTTCTCCCACAGGGAAGGTGCCAGCCCTGAAAACTAATGCAGTTTTTCACTATCCCTCTGCAGCCTATCCACAGGCACAACAGCTTTTGGGATCTCTGCTTTCCCAGAGACTCAGCATGTCACGGTGCTCGCTCTCGGCAGAAGCTTTTTTCTGAAAAGGCAAACTTACGGCTCCTTCTCCCACAGGGAAGGTGCCAGCCCTGAAAACTAATGCAGTTTTTCACTATCCCTCTGCAGCCTATCCACAGGCACAACAGCTTTGGGGATCTCTGCTTTCCCAGAGACTCAGCATGTCACGGTGCTCGCTCTCGGCAGAAGCTTTTTTCTGAAAAGGCAAACTTACGGCTCCTTCTCCCACAGGGAAGGTGCCAGCCCTGAAAACTAATGCAGTTATACACTATCCCTCTCCAGCCTATCCACAGGCACAACAGCTTTTGGGATCTCTGCTTTCCCAGAGACTCAGCATGTCACGGTGCTCGCTCTCGGCAAAAGCTTTTTCTGAGAAGGCAAAAGTGTGGCTCCTTCTCCCACAAGGAAGGTGCTAGCCCTGAAAGATCTTGCTGGTATTCACTATCCCTCTGCAGCCTATCCACAGGCACAACAGCTTTTGGGATCTCTGCTTTCCCAGAGACTCAGCATGTCACGGTGCTCGCTCTCGGCAGAAGCTTTTTTCTGAAAAGGCAAACTTACGGCTCCTTCTCCCACAGGGAAGGTGCCAGCCCTGAAAACTAATGCAGTTTTTCACTATCCCTCTGCAGCCTATCCACAGGCACAACAGCTTTTGGGATCTCTGCTTTCCCAGAGACTCAGCATGTCACGGTGCTCGCTCTCGGCAGAAGCTTTTTTCTGAAAAGGCAAACTTACGGCTCCTTCTCCCACAGGGAAGGTGCCAGCCCTGAAAACTAATGCAGTTTTTCACTATCCCCCTGCAGCCTATCCACAGGCACAACAGCTTTGGGGATCTCTGCTTTCCCAGAGACTCAGCATGTCACGGTGCTCGTTCTCGGCAGAAGCTTTTTCTGAGAAGGCAAAAGTGTGGCTCCTTCTCCCACAAGGAAGGTGCTAGCCCTGAAAGATCTTGCTGGTATTCACTATCCCTCTGCAGCCTATCCACAGGCACAACAGCTTTTGGGATCTCTGCTTTCCCAGAGACTCAGCATGTCACGGTGCTCGCTCTCGGCAGAAGCTTTTTTCTGAAAAGGCAAACTTACGGCTCCTTCTCCCACAGGGAAGGTGCCAGCCCTGAAAACTAATGCAGTTTTTCACTATCCCTCTGCAGCCTATCCACAGGCACAACAGCTTTTGGGATCTCTGCTTTCCCAGAGACTCAGCATGTCACGGTGCTCGCTCTCGGCAGAAGCTTTTTTCTGAAAAGGCAAACTTACGTCTCCTTCTCCCACAGGGAAGGTGCCAGCCCTGAAAACTAATGCAGTTTTTCACTATCCCCCTGCAGCCTATCCACAGGCACAACAGCTTTGGGGATCTCTGCTTTCCCAGAGACTCAGCATGTCACGGTGCTCGTTCTCGGCAGAAGCTTTTTCTGAGAAGGCAAAAGTGTGGCTCCTTCTCCCACAAGGAAGGTGCTAGCCCTGAAAGATCTTGCTGGTATTCACTATCCCTCTGCAGCCTATCCACAGGCACAACAGCTTTGGGGATCTCTGCTTTCCCAGAGACTCAGCATGTCACGGTGCTCGCTCTCGGCAGAAGCTTTTTTCTGAAAAGGCAAACTTACGGCTCCTTCTCCCACAGGGAAGGTGCCAGCCCTGAAAACTAATGCAGTTTTACACTATCCCTCTGCAGCCTATCCACAGGCACAACAGCTTTGGGGATCTCTGCTTTCCCAGAGACTCAGCATGTCACGGTGCTCGCTCTCGGCAAAAGCTTTTTCTGAAAAGGCAAAAGTGTGGCTCCTTCTCCCACAAGGAAGGTGCTAGCCCTGAAAGATCTTGCTGGTATTCACTATCCCTCTGCAGCCTATCCACAGGCACAACAGCTTTTGGGATCTCTGCTTTCCCAGAGACTCAGCATGTCACGGTGCTCGCTCTCGGCAGAAGCTTTTTTCTGAAAAGGCAAACTTACGGCTCCTTCTCCCACAGGGAAGGTGCCAGCCCTGAAAACTAATGCAGTTTTTCACTATCCCCCTGCAGCCTATCCACAGGCACAACAGCTTTGGGGATCTCTGCTTTCCCAGAGACTCAGCATGTCACGGTGCTCGTTCTCGGCAGAAGCTTTTTCTGAGAAGGCAAAAGTGTGGCTCCTTCTCCCACAAGGAAGGTGCTAGCCCTGAAAGATCTTGCTGGTATTCACTATCCCTCTGCAGCCTATCCACAGGCACAACAGCTTTTGGGATCTCTGCTTTCCCAGAGACTCAGCATGTCACGGTGCTCGCTCTCGGCAGAAGCTTTTTTCTGAAAAGGCAAACTTACGGCTCCTTCTCCCACAGGGAAGGTGCCAGCCCTGAAAACTAATGCAGTTTTTCACTATCCCTCTGCAGCCTATCCACAGGCACAACAGCTTTGGGGATCTCTGCTTTCCCAGAGACTCAGCATGTCACGGTGCTCGCTCTCGGCAGAAGCTTTTTTCTGAAAAGGCAAACTTACGGCTCCTTCTCCCACAGGGAAGGTGCCAGCCCTGAAAACTAATGCAGTTTTTCACTATCCCTCTGCAGCCTATCCACAGGCACAACAGCTTTTGGGATCTCTGCTTTCCCAGAGACTCAGCATGTCACGGTGCTCGCTCTCGGCAGAAGCTTTTTTCTGAAAAGGCAAACTTACGGCTCCTTCTCCCACAGGGAAGGTGCCAGCCCTGAAAACTAATGCAGTTTTTCACTATCCCTCTGCAGCCTATCCACAGGCACAACAGCTTTGGGGATCTCTGCTTTCCCAGAGACTCAGCATGTCACGGTGCTCGCTCTCGGCAGAAGCTTTTTTCTGAAAAGGCAAACTTACGGCTCCTTCTCCCACAGGGAAGGTGCCAGCCCTGAAAACTAATGCAGTTTTTCACTATCCCTCTGCAGCCTATCCACAGGCACAACAGCTTTTGGGATCTCTGCTTTCCCAGAGACTCAGCATGTCACGGTGCTCGCTCTCGGCAGAAGCTTTTTTCTGAAAAGGCAAACTTACGGCTCCTTCTCCCACAGGGAAGGTGCCAGCCCTGAAAACTAATGCAGTTTTACACTATCCCTCTGCAGCCTATCCACAGGCACAACAGCTTTTGGGATCTCTGCTTTCCCAGAGACTCAGCATGTCACGGTGCTCGCTCTCGGCAAAAGCTTTTTCTGAGAAGGCAAAAGTGTGGCTCCTTCTCCCACAAGGAAGGTGCTAGCCCTGAAAGATCTTGCTGGTATTCACTATCCCTCTGCAGCCTATCCACAGGCACAACAGCTTTTGGGATCTCTGCTTTCCCAGAGACTCAGCATGTCACGGTGCTCGCTCTCGGCAGAAGCTTTTTTCTGAAAAGGCAAACTTACGGCTCCTTCTCCCACAGGGAAGGTGCCAGCCCTGAAAACTAATGCAGTTTTTCACTATCCCCCTGCAGCCTATCCACAGGCACAACAGCTTTGGGGATCTCTGCTTTCCCAGAGACTCAGCATGTCACGGTGCTCGTTCTCGGCAGAAGCTTTTTCTGAGAAGGCAAAAGTGTGGCTCCTTCTCCCACAAGGAAGGTGCTAGCCCTGAAAGATCTTGCTGGTATTCACTATCCCTCTGCAGCCTATCCACAGGCACAACAGCTTTGGGGATCTCTGCTTTCCCAGAGACTCAGCATGTCACGGTGCTCGCTCTCGGCAGAAGCTTTTTTCTGAAAAAGAAAACTTTCGGCTCCTTCTCCCTCAGGGAAGGTGCTAGCCCTGAAAACTAATGCAGTTTTTCACTATCCCCCTGCAGCCTATCCACAGGCACAACAGCTTTTGGGATCTCTGCTTTCCCAGAGACTCAGCATGTCACGGTGCTCGTTCTCGGCAGAAGCTTTTTCTGAGAAGGCAAAAGTGTGGCTCCTTCTCCCACAAGGAAGGTGATAGCCCTGAAAGATCTTGCTGGTATTCACTATCCCTCTGCAGCCTATCCACAGGCACAACAGCTTTTGGGATCTCTGCTTTCCCAGAGACTCAGCATGTCACGGTGCTCGCTCTCGGCAGAAGCTTTTTTCTGAAAAGGCAAACTTACGGCTCCTTCTCCCACAGGGAAGGTGCCAGCCCTGAAAACTAATGCAGTTTTTCACTATCCCCCTGCAGCCTATCCACAGGCACAACAGCTTTGGGGATCTCTGCTTTCCCAGAGACTCAGCATGTCACGGTGCTCGCTCTCGGCAGAAGCTTTTTTCTGAAAAGGCAAACTTACGGCTCCTTCTCCCACAGGGAAGGTGCCAGCCCTGAAAACTAATGCAGTTTTTCACTATCCCTCTGCAGCCTATCCACAGGCACAACAGCTTTTGGGATCTCTGCTTTCCCAGAGACTCAGCATGTCACGGTGCTCGCTCTCGGCAGAAGCTTTTTTCTGAAAAGGCAAACTTACGGCTCCTTCTCCCACAGGGAAGGTGCCAGCCCTGAAAACTAATGCAGTTTTTCACTATCCCCCTGCAGCCTATCCACAGGCACAACAGCTTTGGGGATCTCTGCTTTCCCAGAGACTCAGCATGTCACGGTGCTCGTTCTCGGCAGAAGCTTTTTCTGAGAAGGCAAAAGTGTGGCTCCTTCTCCCACAAGGAAGGTGCTAGCCCTGAAAGATCTTGCTGGTATTCACTATCCCTCTGCAGCCTATCCACAGGCACAACAGCTTTTGGGATCTCTGCTTTCCCAGAGACTCAGCATGTCACGGTGCTCGCTCTCGGCAGAAGCTTTTTTCTGAAAAGGCAAACTTACGGCTCCTTCTCCCACAGGGAAGGTGCCAGCCCTGAAAACTAATGCAGTTTTTCACTATCCCTCTGCAGCCTATCCACAGGCACAACAGCTTTGGGGATCTCTGCTTTCCCAGAGACTCAGCATGTCACGGTGCTCGCTCTCGGCAGAAGCTTTTTTCTGAAAAGGCAAACTTACGGCTCCTTCTCCCACAGGGAAGGTGCCAGCCCTGAAAACTAATGCAGTTTTTCACTATCCCTCTGCAGCCTATCCACAGGCACAACAGCTTTTGGGATCTCTGCTTTCCCAGAGACTCAGCATGTCACGGTGCTCGCTCTCGGCAGAAGCTTTTTTCTGAAAAGGCAAACTTACGGCTCCTTCTCCCACAGGGAAGGTGCCAGCCCTGAAAACTAATGCAGTTTTTCACTATCCCTCTGCAGCCTATCCACAGGCACAACAGCTTTGGGGATCTCTGCTTTCCCAGAGACTCAGCATGTCACGGTGCTCGCTCTCGGCAGAAGCTTTTTTCTGAAAAGGCAAACTTACGGCTCCTTCTCCCACAGGGAAGGTGCCAGCCCTGAAAACTAATGCAGTTTTTCACTATCCCTCTGCAGCCTATCCACAGGCACAACAGCTTTTGGGATCTCTGCTTTCCCAGAGACTCAGCATGTCACGGTGCTCGCTCTCGGCAAAAGCTTTTTCTGAGAAGGCAAAAGTGTGGCTCCTTCTCCCACAAGGAAGGTGCTAGCCCTGAAAGATCTTGCTGGTATTCACTATCCCTCTGCAGCCTATCCACAGGCACAACAGCTTTTGGGATGTCTGCTTTCCCAGAGACTCAGCATGTCACGGTGCTCGCTCTCGGCAGAAGCTTTTTTCTGAAAAGGCAAACTTACGGCTCCTTCTCCCACAGGGAAGGTGCCAGCCCTGAAAACTAATGCAGTTTTTCACTATCCCTCTGCAGCCTATCCACAGGCACAACAGCTTTTGGGATCTCTGCTTTCCCAGAGACTCAGCATGTCACGGTGCTCGCTCTCGGCAGAAGCTTTTTTCTGAAAAGGCAAACTTACGGCTCCTTCTCCCACAGGGAAGGTGCCAGCCCTGAAAACTAATGCAGTTTTTCACTATCCCCCTGCAGCCTATCCACAGGCACAACAGCTTTGGGGATCTCTGCTTTCCCAGAGACTCAGCATGTCACGGTGCTCGCTCTCGGCAGAAGCTTTTTCTGAGAAGGCAAAAGTGTGGCTCCTTCTCCCACAAGGAAGGTGCTAGCCCTGAAAGATCTTGCTGGTATTCACTATCCCTCTGCAGCCTATCCACAGGCACAACAGCTTTGGGGATCTCTGCTTTCCCAGAGACTCAGCATGTCACGGTGCTCGCTCTCGGCAGAAGCTTTTTTCTGAAAAGGCAAACTTACGGCTCCTTCTCCCACAGGGAAGGTGCCAGCCCTGAAAACTAATGCAGTTTTTCACTATCCCTCTGCAGCCTATCCACAGGCACAACAGCTTTGGGGATCTCTGCTTTCCCAGAGACTCAGCATGTCACGGTGCTCGCTCTCGGCAAAAGCTTTTTCTGAAAAGGCAAAAGTGTGGCTCCTTCTCCCACAAGGAAGGTGCTAGCCCTGAAAGATCTTGCTGGTATTCACTATCCCTCTGCAGCCTATCCACAGGCACAACAGCTTTTGGGATCTCTGCTTTCCCAGAGACTCAGCATGTCACGGTGCTCGCTCTCGGCAGAAGCTTTTTTCTGAAAAGGCAAACTTACGGCTCCTTCTCCCACAGGGAAGGTGCCAGCCCTGAAAACTAATGCAGTTTTTCACTATCCCCCTGCAGCCTATCCACAGGCACAACAGCTTTGGGGATCTCTGCTTTCCCAGAGACTCAGCATGTCACGGTGCTCGTTCTCGGCAGAAGCTTTTTCTGAGAAGGCAAAAGTGTGGCTCCTTCTCCCACAAGGAAGGTGCTAGCCCTGAAAGATCTTGCTGGTATTCACTATCCCTCTGCAGCCTATCCACAGGCACAACAGCTTTTGGGATCTCTGCTTTCCCAGAGACTCAGCATGTCACGGTGCTCGCTCTCGGCAGAAGCTTTTTTCTGAAAAGGCAAACTTACGGCTCCTTCTCCCACAGGGAAGGTGCCAGCCCTGAAAACTAATGCAGTTTTTCACTATCCCTCTGCAGCCTATCCACAGGCACAACAGCTTTGGGGATCTCTGCTTTCCCAGAGACTCAGCATGTCACGGTGCTCGCTCTCGGCAGAAGCTTTTTTCTGAAAAGGCAAACTTACGGCTCCTTCTCCCACAGGGAAGGTGCCAGCCCTGAAAACTAATGCAGTTTTTCACTATCCCTCTGCAGCCTATCCACAGGCACAACAGCTTTTGGGATCTCTGCTTTCCCAGAGACTCAGCATGTCACGGTGCTCGCTCTCGGCAGAAGCTTTTTTCTGAAAAGGCAAACTTACGGCTCCTTCTCCCACAGGGAAGGTGCCAGCCCTGAAAACTAATGCAGTTTTTCACTATCCCTCTGCAGCCTATCCACAGGCACAACAGCTTTGGGGATCTCTGCTTTCCCAGAGACTCAGCATGTCACGGTGCTCGCTCTCGGCAGAAGCTTTTTTCTGAAAAGGCAAACTTACGGCTCCTTCTCCCACAGGGAAGGTGCCAGCCCTGAAAACTAATGCAGTTTTTCACTATCCCTCTGCAGCCTATCCACAGGCACAACAGCTTTTGGGATCTCTGCTTTCCCAGAGACTCAGCATGTCACGGTGCTCGCTCTCGGCAGAAGCTTTTTTCTGAAAAGGCAAACTTACGGCTCCTTCTCCCACAGGGAAGGTGCCAGCCCTGAAAACTAATGCAGTTTTTCACTATCCCCCTGCAGCCTATCCACAGGCACAACAGCTTTGGGGATCTCTGCTTTCCCAGAGACTCAGCATGTCACGGTGCTCGTTCTCGGCAGAAGCTTTTTCTGAGAAGGCAAAAGTGTGGCTCCTTCTCCCACAAGGAAGGTGCTAGCCCTGAAAGATCTTGCTGGTATTCACTATCCCTCTGCAGCCTATCCACAGGCACAACAGCTTTGGGGATCTCTGCTTTCCCAGAGACTCAGCATGTCACGGTGCTCGCTCTCGGCAGAAGCTTTTTTCTGAAAAGGCAAACTTACGGCTCCTTCTCCCACAGGGAAGGTGCCAGCCCTGAAAACTAATGCAGTTTTTCACTATCCCTCTGCAGCCTATCCACAGGCACAACAGCTTTTGGGATCTCTGCTTTCCCAGAGACTCAGCATGTCACGGTGCTCGCTCTCGGCAGAAGCTTTTTTCTGAAAAGGCAAACTTACGGCTCCTTCTCCCACAGGGAAGGTGCCAGCCCTGAAAACTAATGCAGTTTTTCACTATCCCTCTGCAGCCTATCCACAGGCACAACAGCTTTGGGGATCTCTGCTTTCCCAGAGACTCAGCATGTCACGGTGCTCGCTCTCGGCAGAAGCTTTTTTCTGAAAAGGCAAACTTACGGCTCCTTCTCCCACAGGGAAGGTGCCAGCCCTGAAAACTAATGCAGTTTTTCACTATCCCTCTGCAGCCTATCCACAGGCACAACAGCTTTGGGGATCTCTGCTTTCCCAGAGACTCAGCATGTCACGGTGCTCGCTCTCGGCAGAAGCTTTTTTCTGAAAAGGCAAACTTACGGCTCCTTCTCCCACAGGGAAGGTGCCAGCCCTGAAAACTAATGCAGTTTTACACTATCCCTCTGCAGCCTATCCACAGGCACAACAGCTTTTGGGATCTCTGCTTTCCCAGAGACTCAGCATGTCACGGTGCTCGCTCTCGGCAAAAGCTTTTTCTGAGAAGGCAAAAGTGTGGCTCCTTCTCCCACAAGGAAGGTGCTAGCCCTGAAAGATCTTGCTGGTATTCACTATCCCTCTGCAGCCTATCCACAGGCACAACAGCTTTTGGGATCTCTGCTTTCCCAGAGACTCAGCATGTCACGGTGCTCGCTCTCGGCAGAAGCTTTTTTCTGAAAAGGCAAACTTACGGCTCCTTCTCCCACAGGGAAGGTGCCAGCCCTGAAAGCTAATGCAGTTTTTCACTATCCCTCTGCAGCCTATCCACAGGCACAACAGCTTTGGGGATCTCTGCTTTCCCAGAGACTCAGCATGTCACGGTGCTCGCTCTCGGCAGAAGCTTTTTCTGAGAAGGCAAAAGTGTGGCTCCTTCTCCCACAAGGAAGGTGCTAGCCCTGAAAGATCTTGCTGGTATTCACTATCCCTCTGCAGCCTATCCACAGGCACAACAGCTTTTGGGATCTCTGCTTTCCCAGAGACTCAGCATGTCACGGTGCTCGCTCTCGGCAGAAGCTTTTTTCTGAAAAGGCAAACTTACGGCTCCTTCTCCCACAGGGAAGGTGCCAGCCCTGAAAACTAATGCAGTTTTTCACTATCCCTCTGCAGCCTATCCACAGGCACAACAGCTTTGGGGATCTCTGCTTTCCCAGAGACTCAGCATGTCACGGTGCTCGCTCTCGGCAGAAGCTTTTTTCTGAAAAGGCAAACTTACGGCTCCTTCTCCCACAGGGAAGGTGCCAGCCCTGAAAACTAATGCAGTTTTTCACTATCCCTCTGCAGCCTATCCACAGGCACAACAGCTTTTGGGATCTCTGCTTTCCCAGAGACTCAGCATGTCACGGTGCTCGCTCTCGGCAGAAGCTTTTTTCTGAAAAGGCAAACTTACGGCTCCTTCTCCCACAGGGAAGGTGCCAGCCCTGAAAACTAATGCAGTTTTTCACTATCCCTCTGCAGCCTATCCACAGGCACAACAGCTTTGGGGATCTCTGCTTTCCCAGAGACTCAGCATGTCACGGTGCTCGCTCTCGGCAGAAGCTTTTTTCTGAAAAGGCAAACTTACGGCTCCTTCTCCCACAGGGAAGGTGCCAGCCCTGAAAACTAATGCAGTTTTTCACTATCCCTCTGCAGCCTATCCACAGGCACAACAGCTTTTGGGATCTCTGCTTTCCCAGAGACTCAGCATGTCACGGTGCTCGCTCTCGGCAGAAGCTTTTTTCTGAAAAGGCAAACTTACGGCTCCTTCTCCCACAGGGAAGGTGCCAGCCCTGAAAACTAATGCAGTTTTTCACTATCCCCCTGCAGCCTATCCACAGGCACAACAGCTTTGGGGATCTCTGCTTTCCCAGAGACTCAGCATGTCACGGTGCTCGTTCTCGGCAGAAGCTTTTTCTGAGAAGGCAAAAGTGTGGCTCCTTCTCCCACAAGGAAGGTGCTAGCCCTGAAAGATCTTGCTGGTATTCACTATCCCTCTGCAGCCTATCCACAGGCACAACAGCTTTTGGGATCTCTGCTTTCCCAGAGACTCAGCATGTCACGGTGCTCGCTCTCGGCAGAAGCTTTTTTCTGAAAAGGCAAACTTACGGCTCCTTCTCCCACAGGGAAGGTGCCAGCCCTGAAAACTAATGCAGTTTTTCACTATCCCTCTGCAGCCTATCCACAGGCACAACAGCTTTTGGGATCTCTGCTTTCCCAGAGACTCAGCATGTCACGGTGCTCGCTCTCGGCAGAAGCTTTTTTCTGAAAAGGCAAACTTACGGCTCCTTCTCCCACAGGGAAGGTGCCAGCCCTGAAAACTAATGCAGTTTTTCACTATCCCCCTGCAGCCTATCCACAGGCACAACAGCTTTGGGGATCTCTGCTTTCCCAGAGACTCAGCATGTCACGGTGCTCGCTCTCGGCAGAAGCTTTTTTCTGAAAAGGCAAACTTACGGCTCCTTCTCCCACAGGGAAGGTGCCAGCCCTGAAAACTAATGCAGTTTTTCACTATCCCTCTGCAGCCTATCCACAGGCACAACAGCTTTGGGGATCTCTGCTTTCCCAGAGACTCAGCATGTCACGGTGCTCGCTCTCGGCAGAAGCTTTTTTCTGAAAAGGCAAACTTACGGCTCCTTCTCCCACAGGGAAGGTGCCAGCCCTGAAAACTAATGCAGTTTTTCACTATCCCTCTGCAGCCTATCCACAGGCACAACAGCTTTGGGGATCTCTGCTTTCCCAGAGACTCAGCATGTCACGGTGCTCGCTCTCGGCAGAAGCTTTTTTCTGAAAAGGCAAACTTACGGCTCCTTCTCCCACAGGGAAGGTGCCAGCCCTGAAAACTAATGCAGTTTTTCACTATCCCCCTGCAGCCTATCCACAGGCACAACAGCTTTGGGGATCTCTGCTTTCCCAGAGACTCAGCATGTCACGGTGCTCGTTCTCGGCAGAAGCTTTTTCTGAGAAGGCAAAAGTGTGGCTCCTTCTCCCACAAGGAAGGTGCTAGCCCTGAAAGATCTTGCTGGTATTCACTATCCCTCTGCAGCCTATCCACAGGCACAACAGCTTTTGGGATCTCTGCTTTCCCAGAGACTCAGCATGTCACGGTGCTCGCTCTCGGCAGAAGCTTTTTTCTGAAAAGGCAAACTTACGGCTCCTTCTCCCACAGGGAAGGTGCCAGCCCTGAAAACTAATGCAGTTTTTCACTATCCCTCTGCAGCCTATCCACAGGCACAACAGCTTTGGGGATCTCTGCTTTCCCAGAGACTCAGCATGTCACGGTGCTCGCTCTCGGCAGAAGCTTTTTTCTGAAAAGGCAAACTTACGGCTCCTTCTCCCACAGGGAAGGTGCCAGCCCTGAAAACTAATGCAGTTTTTCACTATCCCTCTGCAGCCTATCCACAGGCACAACAGCTTTTGGGATCTCTGCTTTCCCAGAGACTCAGCATGTCACGGTGCTCGCTCTCGGCAGAAGCTTTTTTCTGAAAAGGCAAACTTACGGCTCCTTCTCCCACAGGGAAGGTGCCAGCCCTGAAAACTAATGCAGTTTTACACTATCCCTCTGCAGCCTATCCACAGGCACAACAGCTTTGGGGATCTCTGCTTTCCCAGAGACTCAGCATGTCACGGTGCTCGCTCTCGGCAGAAGCTTTTTTCTGAAAAGGCAAACTTACGGCTCCTTCTCCCACAGGGAAGGTGCCAGCCCTGAAAACTAATGCAGTTTTTCACTATCCCTCTGCAGCCTATCCACAGGCACAACAGCTTTGGGGATCTCTGCTTTCCCAGAGACTCAGCATGTCACGGTGCTCGCTCTCGGCAGAAGCTTTTTTCTGAAAAGGCAAACTTACGGCTCCTTCTCCCACAGGGAAGGTGCCAGCCCTGAAAACTAATGCAGTTTTACACTATCCCTCTGCAGCCTATCCACAGGCACAACAGCTTTTGGGATCTCTGCTTTCCCAGAGACTCAGCATGTCACGGTGCTCGCTCTCGGCAAAAGCTTTTTCTGAGAAGGCAAAAGTGTGGCTCCTTCTCCCACAAGGAAGGTGCTAGCCCTGAAAGATCTTGCTGGTATTCACTATCCCTCTGCAGCCTATCCACAGGCACAACAGCTTTTGGGATCTCTGCTTTCCCAGAGACTCAGCATGTCATGGTGCTCGCTCTCGGCAGAAGCTTTTTTCTGAAAAGGCAAACTTACGGCTCCTTCTCCCACAGGGAAGGTGCCAGCCCTGAAAACTAATGCAGTTTTTCACTATCCCTCTGCAGCCTATCCACAGGCACAACAGCTTTTGGGATCTCTGCTTTCCCAGAGACTCAGCATGTCACGGTGCTCGCTCTCGGCAGAAGCTTTTTTCTGAAAAGGCAAACTTACGGCTCCTTCTCCCACAGGGAAGGTGCCAGCCCTGAAAACTAATGCAGTTTTTCACTATCCCCCTGCAGCCTATCCACAGGCACAACAGCTTTGGGGATCTCTGCTTTCCCAGAGACTCAGCATGTCACGGTGCTCGTTCTCGGCAGAAGCTTTTTCTGAGAAGGCAAAAGTGTGGCTCCTTCTCCCACAAGGAAGGTGCTAGCCCTGAAAGATCTTGCTGGTATTCACTATCCCTCTGCAGCCTATCCACAGGCACAACAGCTTTGGGGATCTCTGCTTTCCCAGAGACTCAGCATGTCACGGTGCTCGCTCTCGGCAGAAGCTTTTTTCTGAAAAGGCAAACTTACGGCTCCTTCTCCCACAGGGAAGGTGCCAGCCCTGAAAACTAATGCAGTTTTTCACTATCCCTCTGCAGCCTATCCACAGGCACAACAGCTTTTGGGATCTCTGCTTTCCCAGAGACTCAGCATGTCACGGTGCTCGCTCTCGGCAGAAGCTTTTTTCTGAAAAGGCAAACTTACGGCTCCTTCTCCCACAGGGAAGGTGCCAGCCCTGAAAACTAATGCAGTTTTTCACTATCCCCCTGCAGCCTATCCACAGGCACAACAGCTTTGGGGATCTCTGCTTTCCCAGAGACTCAGCATGTCACGTTGCTCGTTCTCGGCAGAAGCTTTTTCTGAGAAGGCAAAAGTGTGGCTCCTTCTCCCACAAGGAAGGTGCTAGCCCTGAAAGATCTTGCTGGTATTCACTATCCCTCTGCAGCCTATCCACAGGCACAACAGCTTTGGGGATCTCTGCTTTCCCAGAGACTCAGCATGTCACGGTGCTCGCTCTCGGCAGAAGCTTTTTTCTGAAAAGGCAAACTTACGGCTCCTTCTCCCACAGGGAAGGTGCCAGCCCTGAAAACTAATGCAGTTTTTCACTATCCCTCTGCAGCCTATCCACAGGCACAACAGCTTTGGGGATCTCTGCTTTCCCAGAGACTCAGCATGTCACGGTGCTCGCTCTCGGCAAAAGCTTTTTCTGAAAAGGCAAAAGTGTGGCTCCTTCTCCCACAAGGAAGGTGCTAGCCCTGAAAGATCTTGCTGGTATTCACTATCCCTCTGCAGCCTATCCACAGGCACAACAGCTTTGGGGATCTCTGCTTTCCCAGAGACTCAGCATGTCACGGTGCTCGCTCTCGGCAGAAGCTTTTTTCTGAAAAAGAAAACTTTCGGCTCCTTCTCCCACAACGAAGGTGCCAGGCCTAAAAGCTAATGCAGCTCTTCACTATCCCTCTGCAGCCTATCCACAGGCACAACAGCTTTTGGGATCTCTGCTTTCCCAGAGACTCAGCATGTCACGGTGCTTACTCTCGCCAGAGCATTTTTCTGAAAAGGCAAACTTACGGCTCCTTCTCCAACAAGGAAGGTGCCAGCCCTGAAAGATCTTGCTGGTATTCACTATCCCTCTGCAGCCTATCTTTAGCCGCAACAGCACTGGGGATCTCTGCTTTCCCAGAGACTCAGCATGTCACGGTGCTGGTTCTCGGCAGAAGCTTTTTCTGAGAAGGCAAACGTCTGGCTCCTTCTCCCACAAGGAAGGTGCTAGCCCTGAAAGGTCTTGCTGGTATTCACTATCCCTCTGCAGCCTATCCACAGGCACAACAGCACTGGGGATCTCTGCTTTCCCAGAGACTCAGCATCTCACGGTGCTCGCTCTCGGCAGAAGCTTTTTTCTGAAAAGGCAAACGTCAGGCTCCTTCTCCAGCAAGGCAAGTGCCAGGCCTGAAAGATTTTGTGGTCTTCACCGCCACCTGCAGCCTATCCACAGGCACAACAGCACTGGGGATCCTTTAGCCGCAGCAGCACTGGGGATCTCTGCTATCCCAGAGACTCAGCATGTCACGGTGCTCGTTCTCGGCAGAAGCTTTTTCTGAGAAGGCAAAAGTGTGGCTCCTTCTCCCACAAGGAAGGTGCTAGCCCTGAAAGATCTTGCTGGTATTCACTATCCCTCTGCAGCCTATCCACAGGCACAACAGCTTTGGGGATCTCTGCTTTCCCAGAGACTCAGCATGTCACGGTGCTCGTTCTCGGCAGAAGCTTTTTCTGAGAAGGCAAAAGTGTGGCTCCTTCTCCCACAAGGAAGGTGCTAGCCCTGAAAGATCTTGCTGGTATTCACTATCCCTCTGCAGCCTATCCACAGGCACAACAGCTTTTGGGATCTCTGCTTTCCCAGAGACTCAGCATGTCACGGTGCTCGCTCTCGGCAGAAGCTTTTTTCTGAAAAGGCAAACTTACGGCTCCTTCTCCCACAGGGAAGGTGCCAGCCCTGAAAACTAATGCAGTTTTTCACTATCCCTCTGCAGCCTATCCACAGGCACAACAGCTTTTGGGATCTCTGCTTTCCCAGAGACTCAGCATGTCACGGTGCTCGCTCTCGGCAAAAGCTTTTTCTGAGAAGGCAAAAGTGTGGCTCCTTCTCCCACAAGGAAGGTGCTAGCCCTGAAAGATCTTGCTGGTATTCACTATCCCTCTGCAGCCTATCCACAGGCACAACAGCTTTTGGGATCTCTGCTTTCCCAGAGACTCAGCATGTCACGGTGCTCGCTCTCGGCAGAAGCTTTTTTCTGAAAAGGCAAACTTACGGCTCCTTCTCCCACAGGGAAGGTGCCAGCCCTGAAAACTAATGCAGTTTTTCACTATCCCTCTGCAGCCTATCCACAGGCACAACAGCTTTGGGGATCTCTGCTTTCCCAGAGACTCAGCATGTCACGGTGCTCGCTCTCGGCAGAAGCTTTTTCTGAGAAGGCAAAAGTGTGGCTCCTTCTCCCACAAGGAAGGTGCT